>NW_006380674.1:0-1665 GCF_000327345.1 Myotis davidii
CGGAAGATTTAGTTGCATAACCGGAAACTACTTTTTTGCCAGATTCTTTTGGGTCAAATTGGTTCTTCCAGGTAAAATGAGAAATTGACACCACTGTTTCACTTTCTTATGATTAATGATGACTCGTAAGCTAAAGTTCTAACATCAAAATCATTTTTAAATCATAATGACCTGTTTTGATTTCAGAAGGGGTAATTGAGAATAAAATATCTGCCAGTGTCATAGTGTAAGTCAAGACCAGACTTGAATTGAGCTCATCAGCTTGGTTTCTGCCTCTTCTTGTTGGAGGAGAGGAGAAATGAACAGGCTGAGCACAGAAGATGTGCAGGGCAATGAAAATACTCTGTATGATACTATAATGGTGGGTACAGATCTTTATACATTTGTGCAAATCCATGCACTGCACAACACCCAGAGGGTGCGCTGATTTAAACTATGGACTTTGGGTGTAATGTGTGTCAAAGTAGGCTCAGTCATTGTAACAAATGCACTACTATGTTGGAGAATGTTGATAACTGGAAGAGGTTAGTTATGCACGTGTGGGGCAGGGAGTAGATGGGAGATCTCTGTACCTTCTTTTTAACTTTGTTGTGAACCTAAAACTGCTCCAAAAATTAATTTTTTTTTTCATTTAAATTGAGGCCTCTATCTGGAAAGATAAAACCTATAGACTCCCAGGCATAGAGCCCTGCTCCATCATTTTAGGTGTCAGTGTGAAAGTCCAGACAAAACCACAGAACAGAGGACTTCTGCAGCTGCAGGAAAATTAAGAGGAACATGACACTGACAGGAGGAAGGCCACCAATTTCTACCCTAGCATCAGGTGCGCTCTCCTTTCCTGTCTGCCCTTTCTTAACAGACCCCACACCCTACAAAAGGAAGGCACACCTCTCAGGTATAAGAACATCCATGGCATCAAAGAAACACTGTGAGTTTTTGCTCCCCAAAAGCCTTCTTTAATGATTAATCAAATACCAGCTACTCACTGTGGGGCTTCATGTCTTTCTCTGTCATAGCCATATGTCATTTAAGGGTAAAACAATGTTCTAGAGATGGAATATTTTAGCCCTTGTGGGATGTTATAAAATCAGATATATTATACAATTTAATGACCACACATCATTCTTTCCTTGACCATAAAGAATACATGTCATATAAGAATTGGTGAAATTTAAGAAATATATGACACCGATAAATGTTAAATGCAAAAATTGACTTTTAAATGTATCCAAATATATTGATTAGTTTTAGCATAAATACTCACTCACACTCAAAGATAACATTAGCTGGAAAGAAAAGAACTTTCAAATAACTAAAAATGTGGATAATCTTGACACCAATTATTTTATTATTTTATTTTTGTCAAATTCAACGAATCTTATATTTTAAAATGCTATTATGTACATAATAAACACTACAGCAGAGCAATAAACTTTTGAGTTCTAAAGCCAGGATGATATATTTTTGGCAAATAGCTGAGCCTAATAAGCCTAAACATTATTATTAGTATTGCATGTTATTTTATTTTTTATTGAATTTATTGAGATAACATTGTTTCACAAAACCATACGTGGTTCAAGTGTACAACTCAACAAAATGTCAACTGCATACTTCATTGTGTGCCTGACAATGATTTTTGTTGTTGTTGTTAATCCTCACCAGAGG
>NW_006380675.1:0-1666 GCF_000327345.1 Myotis davidii
TTTTTTTCCTATCAGCTTTTGCCAAACTGAAAAGATGTGAGCTGTAGTTTTGAGAGACCACTATTAGGAGAAGAAATCAGAGGTAAAAAACAAAAATGGAATAAGAGGACCTGAATCTAGGCAATCTAGCATGCATGTAATAAATACTTTTTAAATGAATATGTGAGAAAATAAATAAAAATAGAAAATCTTGAGCCCCCAGGTTCTTGTACTTAGAACTGGGTAGAGTAATTTCAGGCAGGACCAGAGGAGTTGATATTGGGTGCATCAGTACCTAATATAAAGAAATCCTGTTTTCATACTTGCAATGAAGTACACAGTCTTTTGAGCTTAATTTGTTTTATACTAGGTACCAAATGGTATAATCCAATCTCTCTCATAATTGTTATGTGGAGAGAAATTGTTTTATTTATTTGTTGTCATTGAGACACATACTGATAAACATATTCTTTAAGATTAGCTTACTTAAGAAAATACTATTTCAATACATTTTTTATACTTTATAAATATAATTAATATTCTAACTCAAATCATAGTGTTGTGATGTTCCTACTATGACAACAGGTTTATGATGACGAGCAAAAGAAAGATAACTTTGCTCATTTCCCAAGGAAAGACAATAAAAATGAAACTAAAATCATTCCAAATCTTTTATTACTCTAGCCTATCTGACAATTTACTGCAGTTTTAGAGAAAGAGAAAAGGAACATCTAATATCAAATAAAATTTTTATATAACTATGCATTTGTGGCACTGCAACAACTTTTATATTAAAGTAATATTTCAAATGAACCCTTGTTGTGTATGCAGTTTGTGGGAAAATATCAGTACTAAATTAGAATGTACTTCTATTTCAAAGAAAAAAAAATCACTTTCTCATCAATGACTTGCCCTACTTGCTTACCCTATACACCCCTCATAGGGTAGTTGCTTAACCTACCAGCAGACTTTCATGTCTGTCTGGAGCTTCTGGTCATTCCTGCCTATGAGTAGGGAGAATCAGAATGGTGATTTGTTGCTACTGTGCCTGGTATGACTTGGTCTCCAATGCCAGATACAGTACATCTTCTACCTGTCTTAGATACAAACCTCCTCTTTGAATCATTAACCACAGCACTTTCCAGTCACTTGGCTCTACCTTACTGTCTGTTAACAATTTTCTGACTTAATAAGCTACAAAATCACCCAGTTCCCTAAAGACCTGCTTTTCTTTTGCTGATACATCCAGGATTGAAGACCTAAACCATCACATGATCTGGGTCTTGCGCCCTACTGTTTAACTTCATTAGTACTCATTGCCACCCTGCTAATTTGTTTCAGTGCTTTGTCGGAAGCAATTACTGTGCCAAATATTAGGGATAGCAATTAAAGTAAAGGTAGATTATTTCTGATCTCAAGAAACTATCTAATGGGGAATAAAACTTGACAAAATCAGAGGTTAATGAGAAGCACTAACTAAGAAGTGGCTAATATGCACTGTCTTCTATGCTTAGTCTATAAGTTGATTCAATAAATCAGCCACAGAAGACTCTAACTGTAGAACAGAGTATTGTGAAGCTCGAGAATGCAGAGATGATGCAGAAGACAGAAGCTGGAAAAAGAGAAAAGTAGGTGACACGGAAATACTTTATATCAAATAGGAATAAGTCATGACATAAAGTCTAAT
>NW_006380676.1:0-1666 GCF_000327345.1 Myotis davidii
TATGTCTCCTTTTCCCCCCATTGACCTCTCCTGCCACCCCACCACCCAGCACATTTTGATGTCAAATTGCCCATTTTGACCAGTGAGAACCCCCTTCAAGCTGTTTACCATGTCTTACACTAACATCACTTCATTACATGAGCATTAGTTACTTTTTGGTACCAAAATATTATGCAAATAATACAAAAATGAGTATGTTGATCTTCAGAATTATGTTCACCAGTACTCTTTGTATTTGTTGAGTACTGGTATGGATGTGGAGTATAAAAAATTGGCAAGAATTCTGCTATAATTCTTATTTATATTGATTGGAAATAGGAAATTCTTTTCAGCCATTGATACATCAGTATTATTTTCATGTTGTTTTAGGGCTACGATGTGAAAAGACAAGGTTGTTGAAGGATGAAACACTGCACATTACTGTTCCTTTTCTTGTCAAGGTCATATTCTCCCTTCTGGCTTCATAACTGAGATTGTCAAATGCAGCCACTGCCAACCCAGAGCAGCTCAACAAAGGTACTGGGGATAAATACCCAATTCACTCTTCTCCCATCGGTGTTTTCCTGATGCTGCTTCTCATTGGCCAAAGCAGTTGTGAGCTGTAGAGTAAGAGATTGATTGATGAGACTGATGCAATGCATGCAGTTACCCCCTACAGAGCAGCATGGAGAAACTTGGAAAAGTGTGGCTCTGGAGGTACAAACAAAATATTCAACTCACACATAGCAACTTTCACTTTTTTAAAATACAAATTTAAGGGATTCTTTTTGTGCTTCAAGTCGCCATCCACCATCATTTGGGTTTCCTTACGTTTCCTCCTGGAGACAGACACCAGCTTATCCTCTGCATTAGTTCTTTCTCCTAACAGAGACACACTTTACTGTCAGCCCAGGTAGACCCAGTTGTGGGCGTATGTGTGTGTGTTTAGCTTCCCTTCTCCCCCAGTTTGTTGAATAAAAATAGCTTCATTTTGTTATAAATGAAGTACCCGGGCAAACAATAAAATAGAAAATGTAATCTTTATTAGTTTTGCACATTTTTAATGTTGGTTAGCATCATTTAGGGTAACAGTAGCATTTTCCAGCATGCAGTTCACGAATACAGTTTATCTAAGTAGTTTTAAGAAAAAGAGGAGCCTACGGTTTACTTCATCTGTAAGAAACACAAAATGTCCTGATGTAATTGCCTAGATACATTCACTACTCTATTTTTGTGTGTGTGTGTGTGGGGATAATGTGAAACCCACATCATATTTTCCGCACTCTAAAGCAGCATGACTCCAAAGAAATAAAAACATAAACAGAAGTTAGAAAAAAGGACGGAAATGAAAGTAAACACTATCTTCAATCAGCTAGTGTAAATACACCAAAAAGTGTAAATAAAATTTCATACCCTTTTCCAATTGCAAAGCATAATTTGGATGTGAATTGTGAACCCATTTTGGCCCTTAAAATTATGAAATAATCTAAAATTAGCAAATGTAATAAAAGGCAGAAATACACAACTACCCAGTCTTGTTTTCATTTCTTTTTTTTAGCAAATTTCTTCCATTAAAAAGTACTATGGATAGAAAGTAAGAAAAGTGATTGTGATCTCAACCTGAAGGTAATTTTCTCTTCATATTTATGTACATAATGCTGAAAAATAAAATAAATGACTTTTTTTT
>NW_006380677.1:0-1666 GCF_000327345.1 Myotis davidii
ATCTCCATGAAGTCATACACAAGTATTTTTCTTAAATCTGAAGTTGACTTTGGGCAATTTTGCATTATAGTACACAGGTTTGCACCAGCAGTGTGAAATGAATAATTTTAGAACATTCAAACTCCAGTAAATCTTAACCCAGAGAATATCAAGGAAAACAAGGCATGAATCATCCAAATTAATGCTGATAAACCCAAAGGGTCAAAGTAATTGTCTTTCAAATCAAAGAGAATATATTAGGATCTTTTTGTTAGTAACCTTTAATGGAAGTAGAACAAATTCAGCCAAGTCTACAAATGATAAAGTCATGCAAGTCATACAATACATGTGTCTGGCTTCTTTTACTCCATATTTGTGAGATTCATCCATTAGAATGTAGTTTGATTTATACTTAGGAACTTCAATAAACTCTCTTTTTACTCCTTCCACTTCCCCAACTCATCTTCCTTGCTTGTCAGACCTGGGCTGCTCTTACATCTACAAATGAAGATTCACTGCCCAGAAACCACGCCTCTGAGGGTGACAAAGCATCCAGCTAGGTGGAAAAAAAGATTGATTTGTGTTTAGTAACTAATGCTTCCTCCATGCTGATTTTGTTTCCATCCTTGCAGACAACGGGGATTTCTCTAAGTAGACCCTGGTGCTTTCAGAAGATTAGTGGTTACTTAAATGCTGAGCTAAATCAGCCAAGCAGAGAATCACGACCATATTGTTAGAGGCAGTATTTGATTCTCAACATGCCAAGCCTGCAAGGAATTACCCCAAGAGAGATTACAAAATAAAAATCATTACACTGAGGGAGAGAGACAAATTCTGTCTTGCTGAGTGACCGCAGGTTTCCAAATTAGGGGCTGATGCATTAATGCCTTATGCAAGAGTGACCCTTAAGGTAGTGTGCTGTGTTCTTGCCGCCTAGTGGATTCCAATATGACTATTAAGCGGAGGAAGCTTTTCAAAACCACAGGCAATCCACTTAATAAGCTAAGCAAGTACTGCCACATATCACTGCTCTACAAATCTTTTTTTGCACTACATTAGGACATAAGAAATTCCATGTTGAGTCAAAATAAAGGTCCACCCTGATTATTTACTATGTCATCCCATTTAAAAAGCCAAATTGTTATTCTTAACAATACCAATCTCACAATTTAGGCATATACACGGAATACTCTTACCTTTCTCTTGGTAAGTCCTTAAAGATCCTTTACCCATGGATTTATATAAGCCTTTCTTCAACCGAGGTGTAGTCCCCTTTGGAGCAATGAATTCTATTTGTTTAGCTACCAGCTGTGTAATGTGTAGTTTATTTTATTTATCTTCAAACTACCTCCTAAAACAAGCCCTAGTAGATTAGACATTCTACTGCTCTGCGTATCTGTTTCATTGTGAGCTCATGACTACAATGGAAAGGATTTGAAAAATATTTCAAAATTTTGTGCGTATTATTCTTTCATCTGGGATTGCTTTTAACAACCAGAATTATTCCTGACAGTCTTACTTATTTTGGTTGTTTCTGTGTCCTGCACAGACACCCCAGTGTAATCTGTGTAAAACCTGCACCCCAAATAAAAAATGCCATGTCAACACTAATTTAATTATTACTTTACATTCTTTTTCTTCCAAGCATCATTTAACATTATTCAGATATCATCCATGTACCTGGTTG
>NW_006380678.1:0-1666 GCF_000327345.1 Myotis davidii
AAAGGCGTGACAACCATTTGCATATTAGCTCTTCATTGTATAGGACTAGTATTGTATCAAACAGGATAGGATGAGCTATTCTGTAGTAAGTAGAGATTGCAAAATGTCAGTGGATTATAGTAACTAAAGTCTTCTGTTGCTCACACCACAAGTTCATTACAGGTAAGCTCTGACCCTGCTCTGCTGCTTTCCTCAGAATGCCCAGGCAGACAAAGAAGCTTTTCTCTGGAATATTAGCAGAGGGGAATTAAAGAGTCAGACAGAGTACATGTTGGGTCTTAAAACTTCCATTTAGGAGCAACATAAGTCATTTCTAATTATATTTCATTGGCCAAAACAAGTCATATGGCTGCCTAGTCAGTGAGGCAGGGAAGTTTGCTTTTCCTCCAGAGAGGTCCAGGGCATATTTGGGGATAGCAATCCAGTCTATCAAAACAGACAGCATTTGTTTAAGTAATCACTCTGAGCACAGCGTTCCTCTAAGGCACATGTTTCATACTCACCAGAGTCCTATTTGGTATGTGCTAGGTTTTTTATCTCATAGAAGAACAATAATGAGTTTAGAGAGATTAAGAAATTCTTACTAGGTTACACAGTTGATAAGGGACTGAGTTGGGATGGAAATTTTTCTGCCTGCAATCTAGTAGTCTTTAATCCTGTTTACTGTACTGTTTATGTACTGTGTAGGGTAAGGAGAGAGGATGAAAGCTTAGATACAAGAATTCAGTTAGAAACTGGAAGATCTTCATTACCACTCCAGTGTTAAGAAAAAAAATCCACTTTGATAGTGAGTTTTCCTCTAACTTTGAGGAACCAACTGCCAGTGGCCAACGTAGCTACAAATGCCCTAGTGATCTGCTCTCACTAGGAGCTCATTAGCCTGAAGACCAGGGGCAGGTATCAGTAGGTGTGCAGAAAACCAGTAAAATAAGGGGTCAAACCAGACTTCTGAAATACAAAATTATATACACGTAGCTAAGGTACACGTATGAGAGAGAAGAACCAAAGCAAGAAATAAAGTCAAACCCATTAAATGCCTTTGTATTTTTTAAGATGCCATACTTTTATTTATGAACATAGAACTTGGTAATTAAGTAATAGGCCCTCTAATTAAGGAATCACTGACCACAGTGGTTTTCTACCTTACAGTCATTCTTGGTTATTAAATAGGCAGGTTTATACTTTTCTGGTTTCCATTTATCTTGGCATCCACAACTGCTCTTGCTTTCCCATTGTTATTCTCCAGTGTGATTTCTTTAATGAGGGAAAGATCATTAATGTAATAAACGTTGATTCATTATAATGTTCATTGTGGTGGCCCCAAAATGTGACGGACGAAGGACCTGCCCTCCTGGAGCTAGAAGTCAAGTGGGAATGACTTAAATATAGAATTACACAAATACCTTTCAAATTAATATCAGTTATGACAGCATTAAAGCATTTTGGTGGCACATCCTATTTGCACTTTCTTTACTTGGTATCCTGCATTTTAATAGGAAAGCAGTAGGCAATTATTGTTTCAACTCTAATATTACATTATGGGCTGAATGGTTGTAACTGCCCCAAAATTCATCTGTATGTTGACACCTAGCCCCCGATGAAGTTAGGAGGTGAGAAGTGAATTAATGTCTTTAGTGTGGAGCCCTCATGAATGGGATTAGTGCCC
>NW_006380679.1:0-1666 GCF_000327345.1 Myotis davidii
TTGCAACTGATGTCAGCAAGACAAACAACACCCATTTCTACAACTGCTGCATTCTTATGAGGTAGACAGCCTGGGGCTCATGCCAAAGATAATTAGAAGGAAGAAGGTAATTGGATGGGAAAGTTTATTAGCAAACTTGATTATGATGATGGGCAGGAAAGCTCTCTTTGTCTCTGCCTCTCTCATATTTATTTAATGAAATAATAATAAAGGGAAACGCCTTGGCATCTAAGGTTAACTCCTAGGTTTGAGGCCAGAACCTATACTTCATTTTTTAGTGGAATTCCTTAAGAAGACCCACGATGATTTTCCCCTCTTTTCCCAGCAGTAAATGCAAGTTAATCATTTCATGATAATTCCAGAACATTAGTGTGAACATCAGCTCTTGAGGGGGCTAGGATGTAAGTTGAGGCTAGACTCGGGCAGTTTTAGGTGGTGAGCAACAAGAGGAGCCCCAGACTGGGCTCTCACAAGCATCACTGAGGCCACTTTGCATTTTGATGGCATTTGCTTCGTTTTAAATCCTGAGAAGTAATGTCTACCACAATAAATCAGTGAATCCAAGGCTAACGCAGCCACCATCAGGTCATTTAAAAAAAGTAAACATAGTCTTTCAGAAAGGTATTCTTTATTTCAACCCATAATATCCCCTGAATTGTCACTTAAAAAATTAGCTCTTCCCTAAAGAAATCTTTCTTTTGAAATACAATTTGAGGCATGATGCTATCTTCTCTTAACTAGAACCTTAACTATGATTACTAAGATTTTAGTGTTTCTCTTCAACAATATCTGAACAACTGTGAATTATAAGGACAAGAAAAAGTTTTAAAAATTGCATCTATATTAAGAAACAAATAATATACTTTACGCTGCGACAATCTTCTGAGGTGGAGCTATCTTTGCCAAGTTAACGCTATATAATCCTGTGGATTGGGAAAGGGGTTAAAGTAGTGCCTTGAAGGTCCTTTCTTCTTTGTGCTTAATTGTGTGGGTTTGTTTATTGAGCAGTATATTCCTTTCAACTGGAGAGATGACTTGCATTAAATAGTCAGCATCCATAATAGGTCATTACTAACCTATACATAATATATAATAGATCATTCGCACAGAGCTTTAACTAGTTGAGTGCTGTATAAGACTTCGATTCTCCTCAATGGAGAGCATTACAAAGCAAAAGCAAAGCCAAAACAAAACAAAACAAGGCATACATGAAATAGAGCCTTGCCCTATTTTACATTAGTTTTAATAAAAAAACTGATTACTTTCTTGTATCAGGACTGTCTAGATATAGTTTGGGTGGGCCTTTTGAAAAGCTTAAAAATTCTTGATTACTCTTAGAAGAGTTGATTTCTGGAGCTGTGACTTTGGGAAACATATCTCTGCTTTTCTTACTACTCAGTTGTTAATGGAACCAAATGGACAAATGCAATGTTAACGTTGTAAGCAGAGTATAAACCCTTATGTGAGGGATCAATTTCTCATGAAAGCTCTACCAAAAGGTATTTACATTTATATTCTGAATAAGCTGATCATCACCAGGAAGATAAAAAAAAATCTTAAAATAACTCAAAGTCATCAGAGAAGGCTCTATGTTAGGAATATGGAATCTAAAGCAAGAACCCTGAGCTCAAATCTGGGTTTCACTTACTGTGCAAACTAACTGTAC
>NW_006380680.1:0-1666 GCF_000327345.1 Myotis davidii
TAAAAAAATAAAAAAGATTTTCATGCTATAAAGCAATTTTTGATGTGAGAACAAACATATGGATTATTGTAGGAGGAGTTCATTTTTAGACAAGGTATCAGGCCAAAGTACTGAATTTTCTGCACAGGGTCAGGTGATCTTTACTAAAAACATGATTAATGCAAACCAAGTAGGGAGATTAATTTAAACATTGTTGTGATTTGACAATGTAATTACACACTAGCTTTTCCCCCCTCACACTGTCACAGATTATACTCTCATAAAATGATGATATTCCTTCCCTTTCAAAAAATAAAATACAATAAACATTCTAAATGTCTTCCTGGGATAAGCCATAATGAATAATGTCTTACTAAGACATGTCTTACTGAGCAATTTCAAACTGACAATGAGTATGATAATAATTTTATTGATTCTACAAAATGGACAAAGCTTAGAGTTTCCAGAAGGATTCATAATGGAACTTCCTTTTATCAAAAATTAGATGTTGGCTTTCATGTATTAGTAAATGGTAAATGTGTTCCATAGTTTCCCCTTTTGCTCCCAGGTCCCTCTTTAAATGATTATGAACTCTAATAGATAGTGCTAATAGAGTATGAGAGGCCCACTTGTGCCCCCCAAAACAGGAAAACCTTGGCTTCTTAATGCTTGAGACTGTGGAAAAATGATGATAGACCCTTGTGTTTGTGGTGGAGGATTCAGAGTTCAGCCATATATAAATGTATAGATGGCACTGAATCCCATGCTAGTATCTTTATTCCCATTTTACAGATTAAAATATCTGCGAGGCTTAGTGTTTGCTCACACCTACTCAACTTGTAGACTGTAAGAGGAAATGTCTACAGCTGGAGGCACCAACAGAAAAAAACAAAATTACACTAGATACCCAAAGTCAGGTGACACGGTCTAACAAATACTAGAGTATTAAGGTAACAATGGGACAGCCTATTTGAAAATTGGTTCTTTTTTGCGTTAGGTAGAGGCTATAGGAAAGAACTATTGCTTCCATCCCTGGCTCTTCTTAAACAGTTATGCTGATACACAATGAACTAGTTAGGATCAATAGAGGAGAAGGGAGGGACGCAAAAACTATAGTCATGCTCTATGCTACATATCTGTCAGGAGTGACTGCAGCCACAGTCTGTGGGGGCTAGGTGGGGTGTTTCGGCAGCACAGGGCTAGCAATCAAAAGTCTAAGGAAAAAAACCTTAAGTAAACTTAACCTACGAGGGCATATTATCAAGCTGTAAGACAAATAGACTTCTTTTTAAGAGAAAAAACGTCAACATATTTTTCTCTTTCACTTAATCTTTGATTGCCTTTCAGGTGATGGCAGAAGGGTTGAAGTTGGAAGTGAGAGCCAAGTGATGAAGGGAAGCAGCAAAGTCTGTCTCCCAAATATTCCTGTTAATCTGCTTCCTGCTGCCAGCGCGACCACTCAGCAGACTCCTAGGGGCTAAGCAAGTATTAAGGAGCAGGAAAGGGAGAAAGAAGCGGCGAGAAGGAAGAAGGGAGAAGGAAGAAACTGATGTTGTGGTTGAGGGAAAAGAGAGCAGCAAAACCTTGTTTGTAGTAGAATTTTCCATGAACACTCTCAAATCCCTTATTTGGCCATGTTTCAATTCAGTGTTGATCTCTTTTTATGTATGTATGTATGTATGTATGT
>NW_006380681.1:0-1667 GCF_000327345.1 Myotis davidii
AAAAAAAAAAAAAAAGTCTTAGGTCCGAAAGGCAGCAATGAGAGAGCCTGAGGAGGTGGACATTATTGCTTTCTGACCACAAGGAATCAAAAACTCTCCCATCAAAGGAAGGTTTCCAGTATCTTGACCCTTCTTGTGAGGTAACAGAGGGTCTAGGGTTGCTCAGATATTTGGAATTTGGAGATTTAGGGTATAGTCCTAGGCACTGAGAGGAAAGGCAGCAAGTGAGTTCACTGAGCTTAGAATTGACTTCTGAGGAAAGTTGGGTTTATTCTGAGTGTGGGACTGTGCTGAACCACAAGCCAAGTGTTCAAGTGAAGCAACACTGGGCAGACAATGAGACAAAATGCTATCTATTCTTGTTTGCAAAACCATTTTTGTTTAATTTGCAAAAAAAATAAGTTGGACAATATTTTAACATTTCCTAAGCATAACACACACACAAAAATACATACACATTATGATGGCTATCTGAAACATGGACAAAAGTTATGCTATCTTAGGTCTTCGTTTAGAATGAACGTCTCATTATACACATCAATAGAAATCATAATCTGAGCAAAAAACACCCACTTAAGAAAATAGGTGGACTCTATTTCAGAGGAATTCAGGAACACATTTGTGCTTGTAACTGGATTTGGTTGGATTATTGATTGCTAAAACAAAGCTTTTTGGATTTTGGTTTTAACTGAAATATGCAATTGCTTTTTTCCTTTAAACCCACCGAGGCCCTGCTGTGCAAAACACCTGGTTAGACACAGGGTGCTGTGGGGAACACCAAGCACAACATATTCCCTGTTCGTACTGACTAATGTCATCTTCCTTTGCACAAACATTTTAATTCCCTTGACCAGTTTCATGAATTTTCTATTTTAAGTTATTGATCATTTGAGTCAAATTGTTTTGCATCTTCACATAAGCTATAGTTTTCATGTAAATTTGTTGCATTCTGCTTATTATTATTTTGATGTTAGCACAAAAATATATATCCTGGATCATCTTTCCTATTATTGAAAAACATTTATTTTGCTTGAAAAGAATAGGGTGACTCTCATGCCAAATTCATGCATAATAATTTTTCTTTTTTCAAGAAATATTTGTAGCAATGTTGGGATATCAGGAATGTGGAGTAGGGTAGTAATGGGAAGCTCCTTTACAAATTGTTTATATAACTACCTGTAATAGGTTTTAACCCAGAATTACACACACAAAAAAAGCTTCGTTTTAATTTAAATATTTTTTCAAGTCTGAATCTTAAAAGTAATAAGTATAGAAATTAAAATGTCAAAATATATTTACTTGCATCGATGATAAAGTCCTTTGTTTTATTCAGAAAGCGGTAGGCATCTGCTTTTCCAACAACGTCCTTATCATAAGCTCGACTTAGTTGAGTACCAGGACGCATGTTTTCAGGCAAATTTATTGGGTTAATTAATAACTGAATTTCTGCTGCAGTGTATGAAAGTACTGAGGAAATAACAGAGAGACTTTTAAGTAAAACCACGTTAAAATTAAAAATGAACAGCTTTATTAATAATTACTCCATATATTTGTCCTTATAAGTTACATTTACAGGTATTTGTGATTTTGAAAAAACTTTCATCTAAAACCAAGTCAATATCAATATGTTTTCTTTAACTCATATTTTAATATTTTTGTGTGTTGTA
>NW_006380682.1:0-1667 GCF_000327345.1 Myotis davidii
GTGTGTGTGTGTGGGGGGCATCCAGCTTCCCAGGCTTGAGCCCTGATAAGGCAAAGGCTGTCACCTGGAAGGGGGAGGGCAGTCATTCTACCTTTTGGACCTTGAAAAACGATCAGAATTCTTCCTTGAAGCTATAGCTTCAGCATTTCCGATAGTCGACCATTTGAATCTGGCTTCCCCTTTCCTTCCCATTTCCTGCTGGGTCCTTCCATCCCTCCTGGCCCAGCGATGCGGCTTCTGCGCCACAAGCGTGCGTGCCGCTCTGCTCCAGGGCCAGCGCAGGGTCCTGGGTCCAGTCCAGGACGGGAGCCTTCAGCAGGGTGTCTCCCTGCTCTCACACTGCTCTGCCCTCCGCCCTCACCACTCCGTGAACCTGGGGCCCCGGCTGGGGTCCAGCTGGAAGGAGGAGTGGACGTAGGTCCCCACTGCACCCCAGTCTCCTCCTGACTCTCCTCTCTGGCTGGTCTGACCAGGGTGTCCCATTCACTTCTGTACGGGGAGCGGCTTGGGAGTCCCCGGCATAGCCAGGCCACCATGAAAGGGCCTCTGCAGGCTCCTGCTGGGCCGTCTGAGCGGCGGGGGACACAGGAGCCCCCGGAGCACTCTGCACGCAGCCCCCTCTCGCCCCAGTCCCTGCACAGGTAAGAGTGAGCCTGTGCCTCCCGGGAGGGTGCGGCCGACCTGGGTGGAGTTGTGTGTGGGGGCTGGGGGCCTGGAGAGCTCGGGGAGCGAGCGAGTGGCCCTCCTGGAGCTGGATGGTGAGGAGATTGGCCTCTTCTGAGTAGTCAGTCTGCAGCTGAAATTGGGGTGCCTCGTCTGATTAGGGGAGCTTCAGAACTCCTGAACGAGGCAGGTCTCTTCTGGCCCAGCTGCCTCCCCAGCTGGGCTGGGCAGAGACTGCTGTTACCTGTTAGGGGCTGTGCTGGGCCTGCCCAGGGGCCCTTTCTCCTAGTCTCCGCCCACCAGCCCCTCCCAGCCAGTGGCCATCCCACCTCTGGTGGGTCAGCACCCCTGTGGGGCCCCGTAGTGTGCCAGGTGAAGGAGGTCCAGACCCCGGCGCTGGTGCTGTCTGCAAGGGGAGACGCTGGCCTCCGGGCTCACCCGGCGCAGTGGGTCCCTGGGAAGTTGAGCAGCATCCGTGCTCGGTTGCCAGCATCTACGGGGCAGCTGCTGCAGGCAGGACTTCTTGGGTCCAGTAAGCATTCTGCCTCCCACGTGGGAGGGCGCATCTGCTTTTCATTGTAAACAGCTCGGGAAGAGGCAGGGAGGGCAGGGAGAGTTAAGACCTGAGGAAGGGAACCGGCTGGGGCTGCCTCCCTGTCCCCATCACAGCTCTCTGACCCTGAATGGGGTGCCACTGGAGCCTCCTGCCTTTAACACATTTGCTTCTTTATTGCTATCAAGGGATGAAACCCCAAGTCCACCTGCCTCCTGCAAGAGTGGCGAGGCGCCGTGCCCCCAGGCCGAGGAGCCCGAGGAGCCCGAGGAGCCCGAGGAGAAGGTGGTGGCCAGCCCCACCCTGCCCGTTTCTCCGGAAGGGTAAGGGCCAGTTCTCGTGGGTCGGGCCTGTCCTCCATTGTGTGTGAGTAGCTTTAGATCCCATCCACTCTTTTTTTAAAATTCTCACCTGAGAACGAACCCGCAACCGAGGTATGTGCCCTTGACCA
>NW_006380683.1:0-1668 GCF_000327345.1 Myotis davidii
TTTTTTATTCATGATATTTTCCTTTATGTGTCCCTGCTCTCATCCCTCAAATATTTTTGCAAGTCTTTTCAGACTATTTTATTAATTTTCTTTCATGTGACATGACACATCCAATCATGGACTTTATTGACTGTCTTTTAATATTTTTATATGTTTTAAAACTTTGGGTTTTCTCTCTGAGCATGGGAGTCAAAATGTCTGCCTTCATTTACTCCTCTGTGTCTAGTTTTTTCTGCCTTCACCTGAGCCCCTAGAGCTCCTGGCCAGAACTAGGCCTTATAATGGAAGCTAAGAGCTCTTGCCTTAGAAACATTCACAGATATAGTCACTGAGCCAAGAGATTCTCTTAACCCATAATTGGAATGTACACACTTCATACAAACTAAAAAAGACAGCCACTTTTCACAACAGGAGAGAGAACAGAATAGCACCCTAGCACTGATGAGTGATCATTACACTATTAGGCAGCCAAGCCCTAGTTACCTCACAGGATTTTAGCTCCAAGCCTCCGGGGGAATCTAGAGACCACCAGGACTCCCTCAAAGCTCTCAGTGCCCCTTAATCTTTTTATTTTATGAACCACGGAGACGTGTACCCTTTTTTTGAACTGTGGAGGATTTCCCCCTTTATTATGCTTTATCTATCATTTCTATGTCTGGAAAGCAGCAGAGTTGTGTAGCCTCAAAGCATACATTTACAATCTAATTTCCGACATCTTACTGATCATTCAAAAATCAGATCATGGCTCAGCATCACCTCCCTGTCCTAGTCCACAATTATTCATCTGCTCTAGCTCTTCAAGACTTATGCCTCTTCTTTGTCAAGAACTGTTCCATAGCAACCTCTACCATTTGCTCCAACACTTTATTTGTCCTCACCCTCAACAGACTGAGAGCTTCTTCAGAGTAGAGGTTGGATTGGTTACATCTCTCATCCCCTTTAAATTTCATTATGAATGCTTGACCAATGTGTTGTGAATGAGCAATCAATGAGTGCATATTTTCTGAGTTTTAGAAAGCCTACATACACAGGGTCTTTCTTATTTTGATTTTTCTAAAATCTATCAGCAAGGCTGAAAGTAAAATGTGAAACAAAAACAGTTTTTCTCTTAAAGGCATCCCAAATGCCTAAACTCTACTCAGATGTCCTGAACACAGGTAGGGATTTTGCAGTCTTCCAGTTCCCTGAAACCCAAAGCAGTTTGTTCTCCTTGCCATTTCGAAACATAAATAGGATTTGTGGATAAATTATGCAAACTTTCCCTGGAAAATAAGAAGATTTCTAAAAAACCCACAGGCAAACTTCTGAAAAGCCAAAATCAACTAGCTTCATTTTACATGCAGAACTTTCTACACCTCACTGTAAAATAATGTGGATTATTAAATCCACTAAAACTTAAGAAAATCAACATACCACACTCCACCAAGGAATATTACACATACATGTATATGTGTATACAGCTGTATACATATATGTGTATGTATATGTCAACGGCATATGAACAGAATAGCATCTGCATACAACTGAAGAAATAAATGGATGAATGAGAGAATTTAAGCAGCAATTATTTTTAGATAACTTGCACTTACACTCTAAAAGTAGAAACAACTTAGATGTTTCCCAACACAACTTGCTCCCAAGGCCCCGTGAATTTGCAATGCTAGCCGT
>NW_006380684.1:0-1668 GCF_000327345.1 Myotis davidii
TTCTTAGAAAAAAGAAAAGTGGCCATTAAAAGGGGAGCAGCAAGAAGGGCATACTCTTGCCTTCACATTACCTACGAATCTTAGTGTAGAAAGAAAACTGAAGGAAGCCATGTTTCCTTCTAATACTAAAGGGGTGGGGGGGAGCGTGTGGATTAAATTCCTATATTTAAAAGGCATCTGTTTCTTTTCTTTTACCCTCCTCCAGCCTTCCAAAATGCTCTTCAGGCAGCAGTTAGGTAACATTTTTACAAAATGTTCATAGCCAAGCAAGCCTTGAAATATGAAGTTTAAATCTATTTTCTTCTAGAGTTTAGCATTTTCTTTATAACAGGAAAATATAGTTTCTTTGTGCCCAAGACACATTTTTTTAAGGATAATTATCTCATTGAATATCAAACCTTTCTGGAGAATTTGGTCTTCTGCTTTAAGAAACTGTCTCTTACTGAAGAGTTTTAAAACCCAGCGTGTTCGCTTAGCTGGCTTTACACACTGCTTATTTTCTACTTCTGGAATATACTGTGGCTGTATGTGGTACTGGGATTAGTACTTTTTCTTGTTGAACACTACATTGTATGAGAGTACAGTTTTTTGTTTAAAACTATACCTGTATGATTATTACAGAAACAATTTTGATTCCTAAGTTGTAAATTTGGGGTGGAGGAAATAAAAATATTTGTTGTTGTGTGGAGAAAATAGAACTTCCATTATTGATTGACTGACTGGCATTTGTTGTCACAGAATAGAATTTCTTTATGAGTTCTAGGATGTGGAGAGTACTCATAGATTTTAGTTAATAAACAGGTTTTCATGCAACTGAGTGCATTAAATGTTATCTACTTTCTTATGCCAACCCAACTCTTCATTGTTGTTAATTTATGACAGAGCCAAGCTTTTGAAATAAGAACAGGATTCTTCAAAATATCATATTGCTGTGGGTATTATTACAATGAATATTTACTTTCCGTATAAACATTTCCGTCTGAAGCAAATGCTGCCTTGTTTGACGAGAGCTGCATCAATAAACTGCAGTATCTCTAATAAAGCCACTCAGTGTCTGGGTTTAACTAATGGCTGATTTTCATGGCTTTGACAGTGAGCTGTGTGCGTTATTTTCTCCTGATATTGTAAAAATAATGAGAGCAAATTAGAACAATCAGTTTACACAGATAGCTCCTGATTGGAGGCGATGGGCAATATGGCAGCAGATAATCCATCTTCGGGCTCCTGTCACATTAACTTCAGCTGTATGAAAAGATCAGGTGGGGTAAGCAAGGATTCTGCCCAATCAGAACACTGAAATTAATGAGAAGAGCATTGTTCTGTGATCAACCTTTTAATTAGCAAGACTGGAAACGGAGGGAGTGATGAAGGCAGCACCACAACTGCACAATGCCAGGCACAATTCCTGAAAAAGAGGGAAAATCTGTGGGTTTTAACATCACACTTTTCTTGCAGTCTACGGGCATTGTGTTTCCACTCTAGATTTGGTTCACGGGCTAAAAAATACTGCCCACTTCCCAAAGTAGTGTCACAAATATGGTTGATGATCTTTAGACTATAATTCTATCATGGGTCAGTTAGGATTTTGATTGCTAGCACACTTTTTGGCATTCCACTCTGGGTTTTAACTTTTGAATTTTTAAAAAAATTGGGTAACCAAAAAAAAAA
>NW_006380685.1:0-1668 GCF_000327345.1 Myotis davidii
TTTACCTATGCCACCATCTTGGTTTCTCTTGAATGCTTTTTGCATTGTTGACCTCACTGCTGAAGGATTTCCATGCACCCTTCAAAACTGGATAATGAGAATTTTGCTGAGCATTCTCACACTTGAACAAAAAATATATGTTCATGCAGGGTCCTTTAATGTAACCATAGAAAAAATCATTTTAGACTGCACAAAAGTACCAGTGGAAAGGAAGGATTGTTGTTCACTGAAGCTGTTTAGATCATATAGAAATCTCTGATTACTTTATTCAAAAACTACCAGAAGATCTATTTTGGACAGAAAAATAAATAAAAATCAGCAGCAGAGGTCAAAGCTGTATCAATCTAAGAAACTCTGTAGAGTTACTTGACCAACAGAAATACATGTTGATTGACTTTAATAGTCATAGCAGTAAATAGCATCAGCTTAAGAATATCCACCATATTTACAAAAACAAACAAACAAACAAAAACTAATAACCACTGAATCACTACCAAAACACTGCTTAATACACACAAGGACATATGTGCATATACACAACAGAGTACTAAAGAGTTTAATTAAATTCTTCTCAAAGGCATTGAAGCCAATGTAAAATAGACTTGAGCCTGAAACCTGATAGAGGAAACAGGTAAATATCAGAGAGATCACATATATGCTAATTTCCGTTTGAATATACATTCTAGTTCTGTTTAGAATTATAATCAGTGTAAATGGTGAAATAAATCTTATTTTTGAAATTCTGAAATGTAAACCAATTAACATTTGAAGAGCACATAACTTTCACTGGATGATAGCAATTAGCCCTTATAGTCAACCTTTAGGCACCGTAGGAAAGAAATTCAGGTAATTTCTTTCTTCAGGCATAAAATGTATGGACTGTTTCAAGCTCCCAATAAAATGTTCTTTTCAATATCGACCCTCTGTCAGTGATTATTCTTGATCTCCAGACTGTCTGAAGTAAGATGAACTGAAAACTGAAGCTGTTCTTCAGTATTAACCTGATCATAGCAAACCCAAAGGCAAGGTTCTTCAAAATTCTTATCTCCTGAGATCATCTTATTTCAGATATATTTTATCTCTTGATCTTGAGACTACTGTTCCCTAACTCAGAAAACTTAACATGTTCACCTAGGTGACACAGCCAGTTTGTTCCTGGTTTGACAGATGAGAGCAGAGAATCGGCTGCATTGGCAAAATGGTGTTATTGTTGCATCCTTAAATATCTTCTTTTTTCTTTTTAAATATATTTTTATTGTAGATAATTACAGCCTTAAATATCTTAACCTTATTTGTCCCCTCAATTTTCAGAATCTATCCTTTGTTTATTAAAAAATAATTGATAAAAGTTATTTTGAATTGAATGGTGTTAATAGTATAGGTTTGTTTCTCAATGGGCAAACTAGGTTGCCCTCTATGGCATACATGGCTATATCTAGAGATGTTTTTTCCTAACCACAGTTAGGAATGTGGTCATTAAGACACATAGTGGATAGACGTCAGAGATGCTGCTAAACAAACTATAATGCACAGAATAACCCCTAGTAACACAGAATTATCTGTTCCA
Source organism: Myotis davidii (assembly GCF_000327345.1). Taxonomy (NCBI): domain Eukaryota; kingdom Metazoa; phylum Chordata; class Mammalia; order Chiroptera; family Vespertilionidae; genus Myotis; species Myotis davidii. The sequence goes on from NW_006380685.1 coordinate 1,568, forward strand.
ATTGTTAATAGTGCCCATGTGGGGAGCCTCTAGTATAAACAAAAGAAGAAAAGGCAAATACTGCTGACCTCAATTTCTTCAATCTGCATCCTCTGTCCCTA
>NW_006380686.1:0-1663 GCF_000327345.1 Myotis davidii
TCAGATGGTTTTACAAGTAAAATGTTCTGCAAAAGCCACATGCTCAGAAATGTGAGCATTTGTTTAAAAATAGTATGGAGATATGTTTTAAAATGGTGTGGAGAAAACAAATAAACAGAAAAACTGAATTGAAAGACAATAATAAGAAAAAAAGCAATGAAGAGAGTCTATGTTCATGGATAGAAAAACTCAGTATCATGAAGCTCCAAGTAGTATTGTCAATAGTATTCACTCTCCCAGTTAATCTAGATTTTATCCAAATCCAGTCAAAATCATACAGGTTCAATTTAAAAATAAATAAATAAAAATGAAAAGGGGTAATATAACAGTGATTGAAAATTGCTTAGTGTGTAGGTGCTATTATTATGTTGGTAAGTGAACAACATTGGCCCCATGTTAGAGAAAAAATTTGGGGTTTCAGTATTGTATTCATAGAAGGAACAGAACATGGAGTGACTTCTGCACAGCATGGCTGCTGCAAATGCTCTCCCATGGACGGTGAAGATTATGGAGCTTCAAGAAGACACTTCAAAAAGAAAGAACAAAGGTACCTTTGTTCTAATATAAGTATGGAGTCTTTAGGATTTCTACAATGTTACCACAGTTGGAAATAAAGATGGCGGCACATATAATAAACACCCTGAACTGCATTTTAGATCCATAGTTTAAACTCAGCTCAATCACTAATTAGCTTTGTGATCACGGGAAATCACTCCATCTCTTGAACTTCGTATCCCACATCTATAAAATGTAGTTGAATTTATGAGCACTGACATTTTCCCCAACTCTGACACTGCACAATTCCAAGGCTATGGAGAAATTTTGTTGAAAATGAGCTGAACTATGCAGTAAGAATGGAAGATATTGCCAGCAATGTCTTCTATGTTTGGCTCTCACAGTGTCCTACGTGGTTTTACATGCATCGTCTGCTTTCATAAGTTCTTAAAATTTCACTCTTTATCGGGATACTAGACAGCATGCTATCTGGCCAACCTTTCAAAGATGTGTTGCTGTTGTTTTCAAAATCAGTGCTAAAGGTACAGTCTATACTTAAATATTCAAATGAACTTAAACTATTTTACAAGGGAACCCAATTCCATTTTGAGAGTTTCGGATTAGTAGAAATTTCCTCAGAAGAATTCTGTCTAAAAATGATGTGAACAACCAGCCAGAGGCACTCAGCTGCATGCTCCCTGCAAATGATTTCATCTGATCCTCAAACCAGCCTAACACGCAGGCAGCATCACTGCACACTTTCACCCATCACCTGCTCCAGGTCCCTCTGGCGTCTGGATCCAGAGCTCAGCTTCACACTAAACAAGCTCTACCTGGTAGGGCTTATTTCCAAACCAGTGTGCACTTACTCATGCCCTTTGGCCAACATCTCCCCATTTCCCTCACCCCCTGGCAACCACCATACACTCCATTTCCACCAGTTTGGCCTTTTCAGACTCTACATACAAGTGAGACCACTCAGTAACTGTCTTTCCTCTGACTCACTTCATGGATGTTTTCAGGTTTCATCCATGTTGTCAAAATGATAGGATTTCCTGCTTTTATGGCTACATAATATTTATAAGTAAATTCCACATTTCCTTTATCTATTCATCCATTGTTGGACACTTAGGTGGTTTCCATGTCTTGACTATTGTAAATAATGCTG
>NW_006380687.1:0-1668 GCF_000327345.1 Myotis davidii
AAAAAAAAAGTTGAGTCATACTGATACCTGATCAAATCTGTAGGTATGATAGTTAGATTCTAGTGAATTGGGTGCATAAGCTTAGGATAAGGCATATCTTGCAACTTCGATATTGAATTTATAACTATTATTTTAAAAGATAGTACCTCCTCACATAATAAACTGTCAGTGATTGTGATTTAAGAAGCAAAGTAGCCGCCATTCTGACAAGCCATGCATATTGCAGTGCGTTTTTAAAGAACAATATAATTACATCCACGTGTAACAACGCGGTGACGGATCGGGAAGTCTTGTCATTTTTCTTACACAGGAGTGGTCTGAGTCTTTCTCTACTTATTTATAAGCACCTTGGTTTGTTCAGGTGCATTCCAAGCCCACCAGTCCTTGCTGCCTTACATTCTTTTGCGAACAAAACTATTAGGAAGGAATTAACAAGAATTCCGCCCCCACCCCCTTTAGTCATTTTCAGAACAAACTAAGGTCACCGCTCATTTTCTCCTTGCTTTCTATGTCCTCCGGCCCCACTACCCCCTGAATGCATTTAAATATTCCTCCTGAGATATATCTCTGGTGCCTGTATCATAAGTAAAGTGAGATTCATGAACCTACAGGTAAACGCATCTCATCTCGAATTTCTAACTATGGCTCCTTTCTGAAATATGAGAACGTTGTCCAGGAGAATTTAGTATGGCCTAGGCATGCTGATCTTGCGAAGTGCTTAGTCCTTTCAATTTGACACCAGAGTCACTACCAGCTTAGTAAGGTATATGCATCACTTATGCTATGTGTCTGCCAATGAAAACCTCTGGAATATTGGAATCACCTGGGTAGATTTTTAAATACTGTAATGTCCGCACCCACCCCAGACAAATTGAATCAGAATCTTTAGGGTGGAGGAATCCAAGATATTAATTCTCTTAGAAAGCTCACTCAGTGATATAAGTGTGCAGTTAAGAGCACCCTTCTGGGATAGACAAGGTTACTTGGTACAGCAACGATGCTTACTTTCAAAGAGAACAGTAACAATGTACATTGCTGTTATTGTTGTTGTCATTAGCTAGAAAATCATATTTAGTGTATTGGAAGACAATTTCCTCACCATGAGGGCAAGGGTCATTATGTCATGAATTCTTTTAATATACCTATGAAGAATTATGTTTACCGCCTCGTTAGAGGGCAAACTGCCAAAGATGAAGGGGCAAGATGCAGCTTTCCCTTGTCAGGTCATGAGCCCTCTCCTTCCGGGCTTACCCAGGGTACCTTTCACTAGGTCACATTTGCTAATGGACATCCTGATTAGACATTGTGATGGGCAGACAAGGCCCCCATCCAAGATGTCCATGTCTTAATCCCAGGAACCTGTGGATATATTACTTTACAGAGCAAAGGGGAGTTTGAAGATGTGATTAAGTTGGGGATCTTGAAATGGGAAGATTATCTAGGTGGCCCTGATATAATCACAAAGGTCCTATGAGTCCTTATGAGTGGTAGAAGGAGAGATTTACAGATTTACATTCAGAGACATTTACAGAGGCTATGCTGCTGGCTTTGGAGATGGAAGAGGGGCCCACAACCACGAATGCAGGCAGCCTAGAATGTGAAAGAGGCGAAGCAACAGATTCTTCCCTTGAGAACCTCTAAGAAATGCAGAACCTCCAGAATTATAAG
>NW_006380688.1:0-1668 GCF_000327345.1 Myotis davidii
GTGGGGGGGGCGATTTGCATGTATACATATGCACACACAAACACACAGATGATATGCATGACACTTTTCCAAAGAAAATATTCTGAACCATACAACAAAAAATAACATCAAATTTGTTACCTTTGATTAAAGCTCTAGATTACAGAGTTGTTTATGTTAATTTAACCATGCATTATCCAAGTCTCTAGAGTTAGAAAGTTCTTTAAAAAGAAAAATTGTTTCATTGGGCAAATAGTTACTAATGCACTAACTACTTAAAAGAAGTCTCCAAAAAATGCTCACCACTTAACATTATCATTTATTCCAGCTGGACCTTGAATGACAATCATTACTGAATCCTAGATGTACAGAACACCTGACATTACAGTGCGAATATAATAGAAAATTAGAGCAACTTTAAACTACAGATCTTAAAAAACATGTAGGATTTCATGAGGTTGCTGAAATTATTATTGAAGAACTGCTAAAATCATCAACATGTTTTCAAAGTCTCACTCCTTTTCAAGCAGTACCATCGGGCAGATAGGACTCAAAAACACACTAACAGATCTGCTCCTTTACTTGTGGTATTCCTTGATCCCCATATAAGTCTACAATAAATATTCTAAAACATTTTGGTTTCAGTACTGCTTTATATTCTTACCAGCTATATTTTTAAGCAATCTCTTAAAAGAGCTTTTGTTTTGTGGGTCGTATCTTTATATATTACTCCTTAATAATTTAAACTGAGAACATTTTAAATACAACTTACTTCATGTAAAATAACAAAAGTACATTATGTGTTAGCAAAAATAACATGTAATGAAAAATAAATGTGTCTGAAACAAAAATAGTAATTCTGTTTACTGCTACAGGTCATAGAAAGTTGCAAAGAGTGTCACTCACCTACTTAAATTAACAACAGCAACAATAAAAGCCAAACTAAGTTGATATTAAAGACATTCTTTATCAACCCATTACAGAGCAGAGCAACCAACTGGCCCCCAATTTAAGAGGAGACAAGTGCAGGCAGGGAGAAAGGTAACATGAGTACTCACTGGGGATCTGCATTTTTACACATTAAGAAGTTTGCAACATGCAAGTTACAGGAAATACTGTGGAAAAAAATATTTTTGAGGGGGGAGGCTATAGAAATTGAAGTGATTGCCACCAGCCTGTAGATTCTGTCTCTGGGCACACATAAATAAATAAGGGAGAGTCCTATATAAATTTTTGTTTTGGTGACCCAGGGGAGGGGAAGAGAATCTGTGAAGGATGGGCACAAATCTCATGGTGAACCCTCTCACTGTCTCTGTTCCAGCATGGAGTAATTAATAAGCTGGGATAGGACTACACATATTTTTGCCCTAAGGCCACTGGTGAAAATTCAGTGCAGCTGGGTTAAAGAAACAGGATAAAACAATTATCCTGGGGAAGGGGCAAGAAAATAACCTGGGCTCAAAACTACAGTGCAGGACAGAGCAGAATTGTAAAAGTCACACTCACAGGACCCAGGAACTTTGTGACTGCTAAAGGCCAATGCTTATTCAGAAAAAGTCAGAGGACATTCTGTCTTTTCCCCAACTCACCAACATTCTGTATCACCAAGCTAACAAGTTTCCAGTAATCACTAGGGGAAAGGGATCAGAGGTAAACAAGCACAACTGTCAGAACTAAAGCACAACTGTC
>NW_006380689.1:0-1668 GCF_000327345.1 Myotis davidii
GTTTATTTTATAAGAGATTACAACACTGGCCCACTTAAAATATCAGCTTGTCTTACATCTCCTTCATTATAAGGACAACTGATTCTTAGGCACCAATTATAATACAACTTGAGAATGCTGAAATAGAAAGAGTTTTATTAATATTTTGAAAGGGAACAATAATGTTCAGAAATGTATTTCCTTGAATTAGTTGCACACTTATTCGGAAGGTTACTTTTTGATGTATACTTGTTTTCATAAAGTTTTATCAACACTTTCATTTATTCAACAAACACAGATTTGTTGAAACATCTTATGGACAAAAGAACAGCAAAACAATGTTTCTGACTTGATGTGGTTTAAAAATCCATATATGGCAGAGCCCTTTTTAAAAGCACATTCAACTGTAACTGCTTTTAAGAATTTTTTTTGTAAGAATTGGGTCACATCTTAATATTCCTATTAAAATACTCTTATATGGAAACAAATTTATCTCTATACATGATGTAAAGTGCTTTTTAACTAACTGTAAAAACTATTATCAGAGGTTTTAGACAGCAATATGTTCTGGTTGAAATGATATTATATCAACAAATGAGTTAGTATTGCCTTGATCCATCCAAGGATTCAGTTTTTTCCCCTAAGCTGTTAATTCAGATACATATTTATGTTTTGTTTTTGAAGGTTAATAGACTTTTCTGAAATAACTCTGTTTACTTTGAATTAGATCGAGTTTGGAAGCTATAAGCAGGGAAGATTTTCTGCCATTCGCTTGGTTAAACTGAGCTGTGTTAAGCATGAGGTTATGTTGTATTTGTGACGATTACTTCCTGATATTTGACATGCCTTGGTGGATATGCCTTTAGATATAGTCATGAGCTAAATGCAGCGACACCATAGAGGCCTTCAAGTGACCTTTTAAAATATACTTCTAGGTTTTTCTTCAGAACTATGGATTGCTCTTTTTTCTTGGCAAAGGCATTTAAGGATTACTAAACTCTCATGGATATGACAAGAAATCTGGGAGGGCTTAACTTTTCCCGTGAATTGCTACTCTTCTCATCATAAGAATCCATTTCTCTTCTTGTATTATGGCCACTACTCATTCTACTCAAGTGTATGCTTCTTACTGCTGATTTCTCACTGTCTAATAATTTTACATTTTTTCTATGTTTTCTCTTGCTTTTCTTATAAACTTTTTCCACGGCTCATAATTTTGGCTATAGTGGGACTTAATCTATGATCTTGACCATTCTATGATAATGCTACTTACCTCTCTTCTGTTGAAACAGTTGTTGTGTTCCTACATTTTCCTAATATTAACAGCATACATATTTTATATCAAAATAAACATATTTATACTATCCCAAAGTGATCTCACCAACCTCACCATGTTCAGTGATGATAACCCTGTTAGAGACGAACAAATGATCACAACCACAGGACGATAACACATTTTACAGATAAGCCATCTGAAACACAAAGAGACCACATACCAGGGAAGAGTCTGGGATCTTTCCACATCCTGTGGTGACCAAGTATCACCATTTCTCTACTAATAATTTTTGGCACGTTTTCCACGCCACCCCCAACATTTTAAATTCCTTTCATCCATCAAGTCTGGCTGAAAATGTTATCTCTTCTGTGAAATGTTCTGTGAACTATTCAAGCAGAAAGAATTGTTTTTTT
>NW_006380690.1:0-1668 GCF_000327345.1 Myotis davidii
TAGGAAGGTTGAGAACCACTGATCTAGAGCATTAAAGCTATCAGTAACAGTCATCATGATGGTCTACATAAAGCTAACATTGGAGAACATGTAGGATATTGTGTTCAGGCATGCTCTTAAATGCTTTACTTGTGTTAACTCATTTGGTTCTTAGAAGAGCACTGTAAAGTAAGCCCTAGAGTACCATTCTCATGTTGCAGATCAATTAACTGAGGCACAGGCCCAGAAAGGTTTAGTAACTGGCCTAAGGTGGCCCAGCTCAGAGGCAGCAGTGCCAGGATTTACAGTCAGTCTATCCCCAGAGCCTCCTAACCCCTCCACCTCAGGGTTTATGGGTTTGGCACAAATTTAAATTTTGGCTTTGCCACTTGGTGGTTGAGTGAGGAGGTAAGTTGCTTCACTTTTCCAGGTTCCAATGTGCTTGTCTTAAAAAATGAGGATGATAATGGCACTATCATACATTGTAAAAGTGAGGAGAGAATGAAATACTGTGACAAAGGGAAATACTAACAAAGGCCCTCAAATTGCTCATTTTGTTTTTGAACCTGTGTTTGTGGTTTTCTTCCTTGTTGGTTGGTTGTCACTTTTCGATGTTTTTAGTGTTCAAGAGTGTAGGCTCCAGAAATCCCCGGGCCACCATGGGTTTGGCTGATTGTAGGCAATCTAGTTTACTTCTCTAAGCAGAGCTTTCCTTCTATGAGGTAGGGACCTATATTCTTAATGAAACAGCTCCATGCATTTGAAAGTACAGTATGTTATTGTCTTTGTGATCTGGATAAGAAATTTGGAAAATGTTCTATATCTTAAGGTGTCCTTAACATAACCTTTCTAGGATGTGCTGTTTTTTCTATTATTTTATTTCCAAATTTGTCTACTTACTTTAGCATTTTAAATTCGGTCGGAATCAACTCATTCATTCCTTGTTATTTTTCCCAAACGCTTGATGGCTTTTGAATGTGTCCTGTGTTTGTCTTTCATTTCTCAGTGCTGGCAGATTTGGCCTATCTGTTGCCATCAGTTAAGGTGGTTTGGCGAGAAAGGTTTCCCCAAGGAACAAAGTATTTTCCAGATCTTTTGTGGAGAAAGTAGGCTGGCTCTTTAGTCACCCACTTCTGACACATTAATATTGTTGAAATTGATTGTATGCATCTGTTCTTAAACTGTAGTTCCACTCTCCATTTTCGTGACTGCTCTTGATTTAAACCTTTATTCTCTGCTTTAAAAAAAGTGTATTTGTATAAAGCATATTGTTGCTCTATGGATATGGAATGTAAGTAATACTGGTGTATATCTTCAAAAGGGAAACACCACACTGTTTGGGTGAATTGTTAGGTGTAAAAACAGCTAGCTCATATCAGCTTTTATGCTCCCTGTCTTCCTATGTTAAAAGCTCCTAACTTGATTCATCAGTCTCTTGAAATGGTGTGGAGTATACTTACAAGAAAGCTGCCATTGGGAAAACAGTCACATCATAGGGAGAAATCAAAAGAGTATGAAACACAAAATCTACCACTGGATCTTGATCTATGCCATTATTTTTAAGAGCTCTGTTCTCCATTTTCATGTCAATTCTTCTTACTTTTAGTTTTTAAATTTGGTAATTATTTTGTTTGCCCACTGACACTTTAGGCTTTAAACTTAAAAAATAAAGCTTTATTGAGATATAAT
>NW_006380691.1:0-1670 GCF_000327345.1 Myotis davidii
TTTTTTTTTTTCTGTTAGAATTATAGGAACTGGAGTGCTTCCCATGCAGGCACACTATTTGCAGAAATGCCTGCCATCTCACATTTCCATAGTATTTCATCAACAGCCCTCTGTGCATGAACCAGGTGTGACAATAAGATCATGGGCTGATTTGTTAACAAATAGAGTTTATGCAATTAAGTAAGTGGCCCAATTTGAAGTATCTCGCTTGTTAGTCCAAACTACTGTCCATTGCTCATCTCTTCTTTGATTCTGCCCTCTGTTTGTAGCATCTATAATGCCTTAATCTTTTGAAGTCAGATTTTGTCTTTGTTAATAACCAAAAACCTTTCAGAGCCATGACTTATAAATAAATGAGGAACTCAAGCTAGTTACCGGTACTTTTTGGTTCCAAAATGAGGTATGACTATAAAATAATATCCTTGGTGTGTTTGTGTGACTCATAAAGTGACTCTCATAAAGAGTCCTAAAGGGAGTACTTCGAAGATTCAATATCAATCAGTTAGATGTTCAAATCTTGATATGGTTGTTTAAAAGGCCTCTTAAACACAGTTAAGATTAACATAGCAAGAGATTGAGGAGGTTTCGCAAACTCAGACCTAATCAAATTAGTGGAGACTTTCTATAAGAGCTGAGATATTATAGCAAATAAATTCCTTTTAGAAAACCATGAGGTAAAGACCTTCCAACTGGAAAAGTGCATATGATGTCCTAGTAACCAACAGTAAAGCTATTCCAACAAATGGTAGCGTGATGTTGGTTTGTGTAGAGCCACATGGCACTGTGTCTACCTCAGTAGACTACAAATATGTCTTTGGAGCAGGAACTAGGCTGCAGGTTCTAACAAGTGAGTATTACAAGCAAGATGGACTTTATTTTATAAGTTGTTGGTGTTTGAGGGCCAAGGAAAGGGAAATACTCATTATAACCTATGGAAGCAAAAATGGCCGCTAGTCTGAAGTGGCAATTTTGAGTCCCTGTACTCTGAACAGGAGGGGTGAAGGAGAGCTCTGAGGATGGGCTTACCATCAATTTCATAAGAATTGTCTTACCATTAGAAAAATATTTATTAACTAGAGACCTTGAGAGACTTATAAATATAAGAATTCTATATTCTTTATTACTCTAAAAATGTATTATCATTCCACATTTTTCACTCCCTTTCTTACCCCTCTTTAGGCCTCTCTCATATCCAATTTCACCTGGCATTTATATTTTGAGAAACCATTATGTCTACTTCTTAGCTTATCATTTAAGGCTCTCCTAAATCTGGACTCTTTCTGTCCTCCAAATTTATTTTCAGCTATTCCTTTTCACAAATGCTCTGCCCCAGGCAAACTGGACGCATACTTCCCCTGAATGCTTACCCATTCCCACACCCATACTTCATCTCCACAAACCAGACACCGTGGACACACCACCGAAGACAGACTTTCATATGTGAAACAAATGTTTTCCTACCCAGGAGACTACTAGACTTAATTTTATAGAGAGAATTTGAGGCATTATATACCTTTTAAAAAATTAATAAGGCTTGGCTAAGAGGCAAATAGCAAAGTAAGAAAGACAGATCTGCCATGGGAAGATAATCTCTAGGAGACAAACAACACTGACTAAATCCAAGTAGGACATTTATGAGCTGCCATATTGCCTGCATGTCCCTTGTTTTC
>NW_006380692.1:0-1669 GCF_000327345.1 Myotis davidii
TTTCATATTACCTCTTTATTATATAGGATTTTGAGTCTCTCATTCCAGAAGTACCTAAAACTTTGATGATAGGAATTTCTGAGGTAGCCCTAAACTTAGCAGAGGAGCAAATAATAGACTTAGAAAAAGAGAATTAAAGGAAGCTGTTTGTTTGTTGTCCAATCTTGCCTCCTTATTTCCCAAGCATGCAGTATTTTTGATCCAGTGGGGAAGCAAAACTGCCTTGTTCATAAAACTTAGATACGCTAATGTTCAAGCTCACCCAAAAGCCCCACAGCGAGGCTCAAGTAATGCAATGGTATATGAGTGCTCCATTAGTGAGGTAGAATTTAATTAATTATAATAATTCGCAGGTTGGAAGTCACTAAAGTCTGAGCCCTGGAGTTTTCAACAGGGCTCAGAATGTGGCAATATTGTTTGGCCATGCGACAAAGCAGAAAGATGAAAGCCAAAGTTGCAAAAGGTTATGCCTAGTTCCATTAGCCCTGTAGATACTGTAGCATGCTTCTCTGTCCTCCAAGAACAAGTTCAGTAGAACCAGTCCACATTGGTCATAATGGTCCAAGAGGTCAGACCACAGGAGGAGGAGTCCATCAGTGCTGTGGCCAGAGGACAGACCATGTGGGAGGTGGACAGAAACCTGGGTAAAATCACCTCTGACACTGTGCACTGCTGTGACCAAGACACTTTACTTTTCTGAACCTGCTGCCTAACCTGTAAACGTGTGAAGACAATCTATGCTATAGTGCTGATTTGAGATGAAAATGAGATGGCATTTAGAAAATATTTAGTAAATAACTGACGCCAAATGAATATCTGTTGAACCAGTGAATGAAGGAATATGTGAATAGACATCAAAACTTTTCTTCCAACCTCCCAAGACTCAAGAAAAGAGAAAGATGCAAATGCCTTCAGAAAAGGAGTTTGACTTAACAAGGGCCAAAATTCAGGAGGTGAGTGAATCCCTGCAAGGAAGTCCACACATGGCTACCAGTCTTCCTCCTGCTAGGAGGCCAAGCTCTTTAGGTGTTGGTCCCTCAAAGTTCCCTTACAGCTAAGGAATTCACTGATAACTAAGCCAGGGCCTTTCACACATTAGAATGACACTGGGGATCACAACTTGGCAATGTGCCCTTCTCATGTGAGCTGGTTGTATTTCAGCAAAAACAATAAAAAAAAATAAAATCAACAAAAAGGCCTCTCAAGAGATCACAAACAAAATTCCCCAAAAGACTGTCCATCCCACAACTCATATTATCTCCCTCTCATATTCTCCTGAACACATGTTTTAAATTCTTACTACTTTCCTGTTCCTGCTCCAGATTAGCCAATCATTATTTTTGCACTTTCTAGTCTGAGCAGATAGCTTCTTCTCTCTTCCAGAGAAGATAGAAGCTATCCAAGTTCTGGTCCCTCAGTTTCTCTCATCTCTGTCTTCAAGTGATATCTCACTTGTTCCTCCTGTCTCCTCTTCTTCAGTCTGAGAAGAAGCAACATGTTAAAGTGACTTGAGGATGGAATTATGGAGACATGTAGACATTGAGTAAAATTCCTATTTCAGCACTCAATGCCTGTGGAAAATGGAACCTTAGTATTTTCATCTAAAAAGTGGAAAGAATTAAATAGCTAACCCCACTTTTCTCAAACAACATCATACATATGAGTCCAT
>NW_006380693.1:0-1669 GCF_000327345.1 Myotis davidii
TCAGTACTACGCTTGGAGGCCATTTTCAACAGCAAAATCTCCAACAAGAAGCATGAAAATGTGTAAAATACAGCACTAAATATACTTGTTAACAGTATACTTGTCAATTTCAACTGGTGAAATGAGCATCGGAGGACTTAAACTTTTTGCCACTCTACAGTTGTCCATGATGAGCTACAAGTGTCACATTTGATTTGGGGATTACAAATAAATTTTAGAGCAAAGAGAAATTCACAAGTGCAAAGTCTGGAAATAATGAGGATCAGTGATATATTGGAAAGAATCACTGGCAATGTGTGGGTGCTGTTCCAGACATCTCTGAGCAAGCTGGACTTTGGACAGGGCATCTTATACCATCATCCCTCAGGCCACACACATGGAAAAAATCACATGACCACTCCTAGTATCGCACTGGAAAATAAAAAGGTGGGGAATGATACTATTTACTGTTTATTGGACAAAGAGGAAGGGAAATGAAAGTAGTAATGCTACCTTCCTGTGTTTCCTCATTTCCTGCCATGCTACCAAACTGAAATGTTCTCAAAATCCTCTTTTGGGTTCAGTGTGCTTGAAAATGGATATTAGCTTTTTGTCCTTGTGCATAATGCTTAGTTAGCATGAGGCCCTCTTTAGTTACTTGTTCTAAAATGAAAATGATGAAGTAGAATGCGATCTCACTAGTCAAACAAATATTTGTATCTTAGGGTATGGCCTCAGGCTTCTTATAGAATTTGTTCCCCTACCCACACAATACTACCACCTCCTGTCCATCAGAAGAGAGGTGTGTTTCTTAAGGTCCTCATTTTGATAGTAACAATAATAACTAATGTCTAATGAGAGTTTACTGCATACCAAGAACTATGCTAAGTATTTTTGTATTTAATCTTTGTAATAACCCTACAGAATAGTGTTAATATCTTTATTTTATACATGTAAGGAGGCTGAGGCTTATATTTGCACTTAGATAATTTACTCAAGACCACAGAGGTATAGCCAGGATAAGGACCTAGATGGAAGTATTCCAGTCAACACTAAGTTTTTAGTTCAGAAGCATGCTGCATCAGTAAGAAGAGGCTGGGTTCTGCAGCAGTAACAGCAACCCCTACAATCACAGTGACTTAAAATCACAGAAATGTCTTTGTTGTGTATGCTACATTACATATCCATCCTATGCTGGGCTGCGTTCATTCAAGACTGCACCAGGCTGATAGAACACTGCCAGTCACCAGAGTAGAGGGAAAGAAAGTAGAGCAATATCATACTGGGTAAGAAAGCTTCTTCCTGGAACTGACATTACTGCTTCTGCTCACATATGATTGGCTAAAACAAGTTACATGACCAATCCTAACTGAAGGGGTCAGGAAAGTGCAGTCCTATAAGGTCTAGAAAAGTGCTGAATAGCATTACTGACCACCACCCAGAAGCCTACTTATGTCTTAGATAAGAAATGCCTTAAATAAAAAATATCAAAAAGACTTCTCAGAGAGGCAGGGTCTCTCATTTCTGACTCAACTGCTTTTATGTTCTTAGAGGGTACATAAAACTGAACACTTTTATGGTCAGATCCGGCTGACCATATTATGATTTAACAATAGTGAATACATTTCTAAATGCTTGTTTTAATGATTGCATAATATTCCACTATTAGAGGCCCGGTGCATGAAATTTG
>NW_006380694.1:0-1669 GCF_000327345.1 Myotis davidii
CACTCCAACCAACTGAGCCACCCAGCCACAGCTAAAATAATGTGTTTTTTTCCTGATATTTTTTAGTTTATGAAATTTTTTATTACTCCTATCACTAAAAAGTAGGTCTTAAAATATACAGCTGTTGTGATCAAATTAAATGACATTAGGCATAGCAGTTGATCAAGCATAAAGTATTACATAGATCTAAGATGTTACTTTTTATTGCATAAATTGCACTTATTCTGCACTTTTTCATCAGTAGGCTCACCAGCAATCTGGTAGGGAATGGCATTTATCAGGAAGTTAGTTATAGAATGGTACTTAGTAAATTACCATCCTTCTCAATAAGAGCTACTGGCATTTAGTGCATACTTTGTCTCCCTAGCTTGCATACTTAAATCAAGAGTCTTTTAAGCACTCTCAGTAAACAACTTATTTCTGTGCCTCAATACGGTCTTAGCTATAAAATGAGGAAACAGAAGGAAAAATTAATCACAGTGGTGTTTGTTTATCATGTTTAGAATTGAGATTAACTCTGTGAGGTAAATATATCCTACTTTACAATCAACATTGCAAGACAGGATAAGGAAACAAACTCCAAGATGGTGTAATTTGGCCAAAGGCACACAGCTCAGAAGTGCCACTCCTGGGATTTGAACCTCGGTCTGTGCAGTGCCGAGATTCAAACACTGCTTTGCAGAATACAACTTCCTAAGTTGTGTTGCTGCTGCTGAGGTAGTTCTGTGTTAACAGATAGCATTTTCCAGTTGAAATAACTGAAAGTCCCTATTCTTCAGTAATAACAGATGTGTTTATACACGAGCACTCTTAAGTCAATTCGTATGTTCCCTGTATTGGTTCTCTTTGTGCCTTTATGATAATTATATGCAGAAAGTGCTAAGGGATTTTTGTTTCCATTATGGGCAACTATTCTTAACCCGAAATCCTGAAGTTAAGTGTTAACACCTTCTACTTCTGAATGGCGGACTTAGAAAAGTATTAGCTTTAAAAATGTAAGGGCTTAGTTCCTCTAAGGATAAAATCATGATACAGAACGTGTTCCTTTTAATAAATACCTTCGAATCTGGTCAAAATTTAGAACCAAAAGTAATTAACTGAACAGTTGCCAATCTGTATTGACAACCTTATTAGTCAGGGTCCAATAGTGGCAGCCCGCTGGGTGGCAGAGATCTGGCTGCAGTGGCCAGGGAATATGAAGCCCCTCCAGGGCACGGTCAGCCTCAGCCGCCAGGCTTGTGCTCTGGAGGTCAGAGTGCCACTGCAGTGCAAGGGTGTCTGTTGGGGGGGCCATGGAAGACACCTTACAAAGGTGTGACAGTCTATATTAGACCTGCTTTGCAGGTAGAAAACTGCCTAGGCTACAGGTAATATTGAGAATATTATCACTTTATTTCAAATAAATCCCCCTATTTGATAGGTTAGATGATTTTTAAAATGTTAAGCAAAAGAAAATGTTGAAATACATTATTCATTCAAGAATGGTAAGTATCTGTGCATGGCACTGAGTGTTTATAGCTAAAGGCCCTTACCCTCAATCAGCTTAAACTGGTAAAATAAACATTTTTTTAAAGTATCATTTGGGAAGTTCTCTACAAGACATGTATTTTCCTAGGTAGATATTTTAATATTTTTCTAGCTCAGCCAGTGTGGCTCAGTGGTTGAGCAT
>NW_006380695.1:0-1668 GCF_000327345.1 Myotis davidii
GCTCCAGCCAACTGAGCCACCTGGCCAGGGCTGAAATGGGTACTATTTCTATGCCCAACTCATAAAAGGGGATATTGGGCTCAGAGAAGTTAGCAGCTAACAATGACAGAATCAGTGTGGACCCAGGTATGCCTAACTCCAAACTCTACGTCCTTGACCACCATGTTCTACTGCCCTTCTGAGGAGCAGAACAGAACCAGGTTAGAGCCAGTGAACCAGCTGGTAAACCCATGCAGTTTACTCTTGTGCGCCCTGTACTTACGTTTGTGGGGGCTGAAAATGAACAGGGCTGCAGTGGGAGTGCTGGGAGCCACAAAGCCTTTGGGCTGAGATCTGGATTGAAGAATGACCAGCCCTAAAATGTCCTTGATCAGTGGCGTTCCCTTGCCTCCCAATTGGTATGTCTCAGTCACCAGTCCCCTCCCTCACCAGGTGCTGCCAATTAGCCAAAGTCTTATTCATTCTTGCTTCTGCCCTCTTCTTTCCTCTCCAATCCTACAGCAATGACATTAACACTGGCTTTGGCTGTCTGAGGTTCAACTAGAAGAAGATATAAGTCTGACATGAATCCAACTCTTTTCAACTTGAAAAAAACATTTCTTTTTAAATACTCACAAGGTGGAGAAGGTAGTTTTAGGCAGAGACTCAACTTCAGAAGCCATAAAGGAAAAGACTGATACACTTGACTATTTCAAAATATTCGTCTTGCATATACCAACCTACCAAACAAACACACAAACTGTGATTCTGTTTCCAACATAGAGGAATAAGCTCATAGCGGATAGTTCCCTCTGCAGATAACAATAAACTGAAAGAAAAGAAAAGAAAAGGAAAAAGACAACACTCTGGGAGTGAACACAGTTGGAAGAGAGCCAAAACCTGGAGGGAGGGGATAGCATGGGTTGAGCTGCACTTCTGATGACTTTGCCCTCGGCTAGGCCACAGTTGGGGTAAAGTGCAGGCAGGAAAAACTCCAACAGACAGAGGAGGTAAGAAACGGAGCCTGGGTCAACCAAGGACACTAGGGGGAAGTCTTAGAAAGTAAAGAATCAGAGAAAGAGAAGCCCACGCTTCTCGGTGACCTCTTAACCATGATGTATGCGGCCCACGACAAGCAGTCCAGCTAAAGACAAACGTTCACTGAGACTTGAGCTTCTGTCACCACAGGTGAGAGAGCTTGCAGTTTGAGTCTACCCCAGGTAGACAGCTGGGACAACATACAAAATATCAGAATGCAGACATACCCAATGTCTACGATAGAATTCCAAATCACTCAATATGTGTATATATCAACATATAAAAACAACAGAAAAACAAGACTTATCCTCAAGGGAAAAGACAATCAATAGTGACGCATCCTTAGATAGCCTAGATGTTGGAATTATTGTACAAGGACTTGAAAGCAGCTGTTGTAACTATGCTCAATGAAATAAAGGAAAATATGCTCATAACAGATAAAAAGAGGCATTCTTAGCAGAAAAGTAGAAACTATATGTATGCCTAATGGAAAATTTTAACTGGAAAAAGACCAGTATCTGAAATTAAATAATTCCATGGATGGGCTTATTAGCAGAATAGAAATGACAGAGGGAAGATTCAGTAAACTTGAAGATAGATCAGTAGAAATTACTCAAACTGAAGACGAATGAGAAAACGATGGGGAAAAAA
>NW_006380696.1:0-1670 GCF_000327345.1 Myotis davidii
GATGGTCTATCCACTGAGTCAAACCAGCTAGGGTGAAAATACTTCAAATTCTGTACAACAAATTTTTATAGTGTTTATCACTGGATGGCAACATTCAAATGACATAAGCTTATTTCATGTATTCTTAATTTTAGGCCACATGTATTATCATTTATATTTTTACATTTTACACCGCTAGTAAATTACTGAGTTAAGATTTAAACTAAGATGATTCTGTTTCCCAAAAGTGTCTTTCTACTTTGCTACACTGGCAAGACAAGAGCAATCAGGACTTTACCTCCTTAGTCTGGTAACCATTGTAGGTAGATTTTCAGTTAGTCCCCCTAATATATATTGATCACCTACACACCAGAGGGTATGGTAAGCACTCTGTATGCCACATCTCATGTAATTGTCATAACTCAATGAGAGTAGATAGTAGAGGTCTCATTTTACCAATGAAAGAAATAAGTTTAAAGAGGCAAATTTCAAGGCCAGTTTCTGAGCTAGGTAGGAACAGAGCAGGCTTGTATCATGTCTCTTCGACTCCAGAACCGTTTGCTTCTCTGACTCCAGTTCATTAACTGTAAGAACTAACCACTCCCATGTATTAAGCATACCCTCCTAATGCCCTACAACATTGCTCCGAAGTGGGCAGCTCTGCATTCTAATAATTGTGTGGCTAACTCACAATATTCTGGGAATGGGTTGACCTGTTTGTATTTCACCTTTGTATCAATAAACAAATAAAAGTAGACCAGGAATCTGTTACAATTTAATACTAAACCTCAGCAAAAATAGTGAAAAGGGAAAAGGTGTATATTCCTTGGGATTACATAATAATCACCACACTAAGTATTTTCAACAGCATCTGCTGCACAGTATGGGAACTCTCCTTGTCAATCAGAAGAAAAATTAAAAAACAGTCCACCCACTTCTTCCACAAAAGCCCTCACAGCTGCCAACAGTTATGTCTAGAGCAGAACACAAGGATATCAAGGTATGAGACATTTGAATTATTAGAGTAGATTTAGGTGAGGGATGAATATGCTGGGGCAGATCTTTCATTCCCTCCAAAACTATAGAGGAAAAATGTACCTGTCTGCTTAGGGAAGTCTTATTTCATAACAAATACAGGAAACAAACAAGATGCCTTACATATTTTCTCTCTCCTGAAACGAATATCTTGGTAATTAAACACACAGCAGGCTTCCCCAAACACCAATTTGTGGGTTTTCCCCATGAGTGCTTAAAAGCTCATTTTGGGAAATCTATCTCCTAAGCCTCCCTGGAGGACTTTTACTCTAAAATGAGAGCTGCAATAACTTTTCTGCAGAAATTTTACATATGTTTATGGCATGTGAAAGTAAATTCAATATATTAGTGTGTGAGCATACCAATTAAATAGTACAAACAATTGTTTTAGTTGATGTGTATACATTCGATCAATGATAGGTTCACATTAAACTAATTCTCTAACTGCTTAGACATGAAAGCAGCTAGAGAAGTCAGATCAAAACTAATGTCATTTGAAGACATTAAAAGTCAAAGCTACCTCATTAACCAGCCACCTCCAGGTTATAGAGGTAACACAGTAACCAGACCCTTCAGGTTATGCATATATCAGAAGGATCACAGGATTGAGAGTTGGAGCATCTTCTATATATATAAATGGCTAATATGCTAAGTGT
>NW_006380697.1:0-1665 GCF_000327345.1 Myotis davidii
GTTTATTTCTGGGATTTTCCATTTAATATTTTTAGACCATAGTTGACCCTGGGTAACTGGAACAGCAGAAAGTGAAACCACAGATAAGGGGGGATTACTGTAATATGGAAATATCACTTATCTATTGTCCTAACAATGGTGCATAGCAAGCAATCACATGCTTTAGGCTTATACATTTGGTGGTCAGCTAGGCAGCTCTGCTGCTGATCTTGGTTGGACGTGCTCATGTGTCTGGAAGTTGGCTGGCTGTTAGCCGATCTAGTCTTACCTTGACTAAAAAGGCTAGGGCCTCCTCTATGAGGCTAGTTCTGGCATGTTTTTATGTGTAACGGCAGAGGCATGAGAGTGAGGGGAAACCCTATCATACAAGTGCTTTTAAGTCTTGGCTTGCATCACGTTTGCTAATGTCCTATTGGCCATAGCAGAAAGTACTGCAAAATTTCATGGCAAAGGGTTCGAATCTAGGGAAAAGTGAAGAATTGGTGCCATCTTTGCAATCCACTGGGGGAATGGTGCATGCCACGATAAGGAGCCAATGTTTATGACAGACATCCACGTCCAAGGTCTTTCCATGCTCCATAACACCTGGGGGCCAGCCAAAGGACCATTTCTCCTGGATGGACTTCTGCCGTCATTCAATGGTATCACTAGAACGTCAGCTCCACAAGAGTAGGGAATTTTGTCGCTTTTGTTACCCTGTAACCCCACTGCCTTGAACAGTGCTTGACACATTACAGGGGCTTAACAGAGTGGTTGAATGGAAATTACCTTGTGAACTAACCAAAATTACTTTGTGCATCCAACCAAGATTTTTCACTTTTGTGGGGAGATCGTATGTAACAGAGGAAAGGACTTAGATTTGAAGACAAACCAACCTGGGTTAGAATCTGGGCTTCAGCATTTACTACTGGGTGACCTTGAGCAAATTATCAAGTCTTCCTGGGTCACTGTTTCCTGTAGTGAGGACTTTTTGGGGTGACTTCTTAGTGCAACCTCCCCATTTTCTGGTAATTGCCCTTCTCATCTTCCCATGTTCAACGTGATAGGGATTCTACTATGATGTGATCTTGTTCCTCTCCTCAAACCCTATCTCAAATGATTGGATGAGGGGTATGGATCTGACCCAAAATGGGCCAATAAGAGCCTATTCTCCAGGAATTTGGAGTTCCAGTCTTAGTCTGGTTGACCTTTTAAATGGAGGAGATAGGAACTCAGGAGCTGGCTATGGCCACTATGCATCAGATAGAGCTGGTCTGCAGCAGAAGAGAAGAATAAAGCTCTCATTCAAGGTTATTAGGCCCATCTACCTGTCAAACAGCCAGGTAGGTAGCTAGACAACCATCGGTGCAATGAGTAAGGTCAGAGTCTCTGATTCCAGACCACCTTGGTGACGCAGCCAGGGTCACACTTACCAGCTGTGAGACCTTGGCCGCATCATTTAACTTCCTGTGCCCTAGTTCTCATCCGTAAAGTGGGAATAATATTAATACTTGCTTCATGAGGTTGCCATAATGATAAATAAAAGTGCATAGAACAATATCTGCCACATGGTGAGTCCTAAGTAAACACCACCTGTTATTATTTTCCGTTCCATGGATTCCAGAACACACCCTTTGCTCCCTAAAATGAATACCCCTTGCCCTGACTGGTTTGGCTCAGTGGATA
>NW_006380698.1:0-1669 GCF_000327345.1 Myotis davidii
TGCACTGGGCCTCTAGTGTGACCTTAATCTCTTACAGTGGCTACTTGCTCTATATGCTTAAACCCAGATTATGACAGGTACTGCTATATACTATATTCCCTAAGACTGACATTTTAAAGAAATAGTCACAAACCTGGTGAACCACATCCACTCCCACCCTTCCAAGAAATCCTGTAAGTTTTGTGTGTCATCATTTCATACATAATTTAGGGGCTATCTTCCCTTGTAGATAGATTCCACTAACCCTATTTTTCTTGCTATTTACTATTGGTGAACTGGAGAAACTATGTTGGCAAGTATTATATGTTGTGTCCATATGCACATTTAAAAGTGGTTGTAACTTCAGTGAGAATGTGATACTTGGAAGGTAGCTTTCTTTTTCAAAAATTTGAATAATGAAACATCATTCCAGGTGGATATGTTGAATTTTTAAGTGGCCTATGGATTGATGATCACAATATTGGTAATACGCACCTGCTAAACGGGGACCCACTTAATCTCAGCATCTGGAATTGCTGGGTGTCTCCTGGTTTGTATTCATTTTGGGGCACTGTGCCCCCAAATGAATGAGTTTTCCCCTTTTGGCTTTGTTGCTAGAGGGCCTCAGAACCAAATCAATAGTCCAATTTAGAACAAATACATAAACCTTGGGGCCATTTTGAATTCATCTATTTCTGGGTCCAGTTTATTCCTCTTGAGTTTTTCTTTCTCCCCCTTCCCTCCCAATTTCTCACTTAGGTTGCCTTGCATAATGATGTATCATCACAAAGCAGGTGTAAGTCTTAAGGACAGGGGAGGATATAAGTAAATATAGAGATAAGGAAACAAGTGCCTGAAAGGATGGCATTTTGTCTCTCACTTGATGAGATCAGGAGTTACGTTTCTCCTGTGTAGCCTGGAGTGTCTAGGGCTATTGTAAGAAACAAGGCTGCCCGCTGCCCAAAGCTGCGTGGTGTTGGCTGTGGTACAGTGGGGAATAACTGGACAGTTTCTTCCACCTCTTCCATCCACATCATAGATCTGCACAGAGCATGAAAGGAGGAAGCTGTGGAGACTCTGTCTACCTAAAAGAGAACTTATAGATCTGCTAGGGCATGGAGTTCTCAGGATTCTGAAACTCAAGTCCTAGTGTTTCCTTAAATGCCTCTCTGGCAAGAGTAACATCCCAGTTGGACTTTAAAGGTGGATATTTTCATGAATTTGGCATTTCTGCCTGTGGTCACTTCTGAAATTACCTGATGAGAAAATGGCTCCTTTTGCTCCTTCACACCCTACCTACAAGAGAATTTCAGAAACCAATACAATGGAAACCCTTTATAATTTCTTACTTAAAAAATTGATTCAAAATTCTAATTATGGTCATCATCTACCATGGCCAAGATAAGGCAAGCTCAGGCTGTCCTTCCAGGGAAGATGCCTTTCTTCTAGTGATTTGACTTTTCAAACCCCTTGTGTTCCATGATGACAGACATGGTTGAAGGCAGGGTTGAGTCTCTCAGTCCAGAGAAGACCAACAGAAATGTGCTGCTTAATCTCCAAAATAAAGTAACCTTTAAAGGATTTTGCACGTATATTTTGCTTTTTTTGAAGGCATTGAAAGGACAATAAAATGACTACTATGTTATTGTGGACAGCATCTTGCTAAATGAAGTAAATGGCATTTTTTTTT
>NW_006380699.1:0-1668 GCF_000327345.1 Myotis davidii
AGGCCGACGCTCTATCCACTGAGCCAAACGGATTTTGGCTTATTTTGATTCTCTTAAAATTTATCATAAATATGGGAGAAGATAACATATTAAACAGAACAATATTTAAAATTAGACATAGTTTTTGTGTAACATACTATAGACAATAAATTGATATTAAGATATACTGAGGGATGGTTTTCATTACAAGAAATCTGCGTTTTCCATGGTTTTGAAGAATTGTATCTGTGACCATGTACTACGCAAAATGTAACCTGAAATCCTCCACTCTGTCCTAGAAAAACAAATCACAAATAACCATCAGGCAGTATTTGCTCTGTGACCTTATCAAGCCACAATACTTAATGATAGATGACCTAAAGGTGAGAGACAGTTCGCCTTAAGGAGCTGTTTACAAGTAATTACCTAATCATCTTTTAGTTCCTACAAATTCCTGTTTTAGCATAAAAATAACTTAAATAAATGCCAAAAGGGTCATAGATAGAAATGACATATGCTAGATTTTTTTACTTATGAGGACTTCAGAAAGTAATACAGTATCCAAATGACAATGGGGACATTTTATATACTGGGAGAATATCTTTCATTGAACACTTATGTTCTTCTATTTAATTGCTTCTCCCATCTTACATGTCAAAATAAAAGAAATGAAATCGAATTCTGCACTGTATCAGACCCTAGAAGTGGGATATTAAGTGGTCTGAATATACCAGAGAAGAGACCAAACAATTGGGACAGCTAGTTTGAAGATGCACTGTTCTCATGCAACTTTCAAAGGGAAAGAATGTCATTGGATAAAAAAGACAAAGCCATTTAAAATACTCCCAAAGTTTAGAAACAAACATATATACATATAAGTATACGTGTATCTATCATGAACAAATTCTGTATATATATTCCTCCTCTCCAGATTGACGGCTGTCAGAGGGGGAAAGGGGTGGGAAGGGTAAAGGGTTTAAGCAAAGAAAAACAACAACTCATGGACACAGACAACACTACAATGGTTGCTAGAGGGAAGGGGGAATGGAGACAAGTAGGAAAGGGTAAAGGGTAAAGGGGTGCTGAATGGTGATGGAAGGAGACTTGGGTAAATACACAATACAATACACAGATGGTGTGTTGCACAATTGTGTTCCTAACACCTATATACTTATATTAACCAATGCCACACCAATAATTCAATAAAGAAATTTTAAAAATAATTTTAAAGAATAGCACCAATGCTGCAGCACGCACCAAGTAGAGCACTTTGTGTCTTTTAAGGTCACTTTTTATTTTAGATCACTTGGGAAACTAGGGTTTGCCTCTCTTGAATGACTTCCATGAAATCAGCATTCAGCAAGCCTGGCTTCCTGGCAGACAAGGGCACATTCAGCTCACATGTGAGGAAAGAGATCTCTCCAATGAGCAGGGCGCAGAGAGTGGGAAAAGTGGCAGCTCTGTACAAAGGAGCGAAGAACGGTGGTGATTCACGCGGGCGGTGGGAGAGAGAAGCTGCCTCCATGCCTGCCACTGTATAGATTTCACAACTGGCACTTCGTTGGCAGATAACCCACCAGGGCACAGACCTTGGCAGTTTTACAGAGGTGACCCTTATGCGAAGGGGAACTGTTCTTTAACAATGTCTCCAATACGTTTGCCACAAAAATTCCCTGTTTTCCCCTCTTA
>NW_006380700.1:0-1670 GCF_000327345.1 Myotis davidii
TTCCCATAAATCCTTGAACTATAGGATAAGGGTAAGGGAGGCTAAGTGGAAGTGCTGAGTCTGTACTCCCCACATGGCCAAGACAGTTAGAACCAAAAATATATCCCCAGTGCATGCTGGATATTTGTTACTACCTCAGAGACTGAACAAATGCAGGGGCGATAGGATCCCATGTTCCCTTTAATGTCACTGTTCTTACTACTGCACAGGCAAGGAAAATCGGGTGGAGGTTGTTGAACAGCTATAGCATACCAATCACAGTTGCTGTAGAGAAGGTAGTAACTTCATTTTAACAGATTGAAGATTGTGTAGGTCTAACATGTGGCTATTTCTCTGTGAATGTGCTTTCTTCAAGCCCCATTTGTAAAAGAGGATCAAAAGCAGTGCACACCCATCTGGGATGAAGACAGGTATACATGTACATATTTACTCTGTGCCAAGGGGCAAGGTAAGTCCCCTGATTTCTGTCACGTAGAGTTCAAAGAAATCTTAGTTGTTTTGACATTTACCAACAATGTTACACTGGTCTAGCATATTGATGACAGAGCATGGTAAGCACTTATGGATATTCTAAAATATATACATGGAAGTTTAGAGATATCTCACTTTTGATATAATTTTAGGAGCTCAAAGATCTGGACATTCTGTGATTTTCTCTCCAAGGTAAAGAAGGAATGCCTTTCTTAACACCAGAAGAGAAAGAAAGAGAGCTTCTGTTAGGTCTCTTAGGGTTTGGGATGCTATTTTCTACTATATTTTGAAATATAGCTCCAAACAAACCATTAAGAGAGCATATTACTTTCCTATTGTCACTATTACAAATTACCACAAAATTAGTGGCTTAAAAACAACACAGTTTCATTATCATACAGTCATATAAACAATCATTGCCTAAAAGTGGTTCAAAACCATTCTCACTGGGCCAAACCCCAGGCGTCAGTAGGACTGGTTCCTTCTGGAACTTCTGAGAGGAGAAGCTGTTTCCTTCCCTTTTCAGCTTTAAGTTAAAGTTGAACCTGATTCCTAATGTTGCCACTAAAGATTCCTTAACCTAACAGACTTTATTAAATGGCGTAGAGGCCAATTATTGCCTACCTCATCTTTACTCCTCCCAGAATTCAAACCCCTTCCTTCCTGTCTTATTTACTATTTGACTTGCTCAAAATTGTCCACTCCTTGTTCTGACTGATAGTGTCCAAAACTTTTCAACTTACCTAAAAATCCGTCCTAAGTTATCCCAGCTGCTCCTGATGGGCCTTTCATCGTATGATTTGTACACTGGAATGATGTATTCACTGTGTGGAATTGATTGCATCTTGAGTTAGTGACAGTGGTCGATCAAGTATTATGTCTTAGTGATTTAGATATTTCGAAATCAGAATTATATCTACATGTTGGCACTGTTTTATGGTTTTCATTTTTGAAACAAACTTTGCTTAAAACGTGTTCTAGCATTTATTTAGTCATTCATTTGTTTAAAAATTTAAGAAATAACTATCATGTGTTGGACACATTTTGGAGGAAACAGAAATGAGAGATGCCTAATCCTTGCTCTTGAGAGTAATCATTCAAGTTTCTACTTGCTGGATTATGCCTAGACGCCTGAGATCAACTAAGAGATGTGACTTTCAGTGCAATGCGCATGCACGTGTGTGTGTGTGTGTGTGTGT
>NW_006380701.1:0-1671 GCF_000327345.1 Myotis davidii
TTATAAGGAGAGAGATCATTTCCTCCAGGCTTCCAACTGGGTCTTCTGTGAGATTACTCAGATGTTATCTTGGGTAGAGTAAATGACATAACACAATATTAGAAACAATGCTATTACATTAATTGGGAGCAAGAGTACACATGTAACTTTTTCTTGCAAGTATGTTAATAGGTGTCAGATGGCAAAACTAAATTTATGGACAAGTCCTTTTAGGACACATTGACCTTACAAGTTTAAACAGATTTCTTTACTGAAACACATAGGCCTTTAATACGCTATTATGCATTGTGACTATAAACTTCTCAAATTTTTAAAGAATCTTCCCTTGCCCCCATCTTCTGTCTCCACACTTTGGGACCAGGAAATGGATGGGGATTAATAATATACAGTTTGCCATTTTGGAGTATGTGCCTTGGCAAACACAGTTTCTGTATCTTCAGTGTCACAGCTGGTTGAGAGTGGCCACATATAAAATAAGGTGCAGTACATGTATAGGTGACGAGAAAGCAGATAGGTTTGTGGGAGATAGGTTTATGTGGGCACTTATTGAAGGCTCAGGTTGCCAGGGCAGAAAGCAAACCTGGGTCGCTGTTTGCAGAGATGGAAGTTTCAGACCAGGAGGCATCAGATGACGAGAGACATTTCTGGGGTCAAAAGGCAGAAAGCATTAAAGACAGTTGTCTCAGTTTTGCCAGTGTCTGTCCTCAGTGCCATTATTTAACTTCACGAAATCAGGCCCTAACGACTAAGATACTGTTGAGAAATGGATTGACCTTTTATTGAGAATTACATTGTCGAAGTGATGAAGCATAAACTTGAAATGGTCAGTGTGGAGTGAACACAACTGTAGAAGGCAACAGCCAGGAAACATTTTCTGTGAAGCAGTAAGGTAATGAATGCATGTCTTTCAAAAGCAGCCTTTGATAAGTGTTATTACCAAGGCAAATATGAATTCCTATGCTAAAGTCCTGCATTTAAAAATATTTTAGAGCTTTGATGCATGCATAAACCAGAGCTATACGATAGCACTAACACACACATACATATATATTTTTATATACACATATTTATGCATTTTTTTGCCATTTTTCTAGAAAAAGACAACTGTGTCCATTTATATGCAAGCAACCTTAAGTAATCAATAAACCTACAAATTGACATCATTAAATACTATGTACATTATATGTCTGTGAGTGTGTGTTATGGACAATTTATTAAATTCAAATTTATTTAAGTATTTAATTTCCTAGAAGAAAGACCAACCTTGTCCTTTTATATTCAGTATAAATTATCCAGGTGCCTTGTTTGATCATATGTTCTTAATATGGTTTTCATATTTAACTGAAACATAAAAGAGTAGATGTAATATTAAAAAGTAACAAATCACAGTTGAATTTAAAAAATTTTAGAGACTACGTTACCCAAACAATGGTTAAAAATAAATTATTGATTTACTTCTCAGAATCAATACATAAGCACATTTAAATGTTCACTTCTGGATAATTGTGATGGCATTTCTTTCTATTATAGTCTCCTTGTTCATTTTTGTCATTTGGCAAACAAGTGTTTTTCGGCAGGCATAAACTTAAAGATGTTAATATGCACTTATTTGTTTTTAAGGGAGAAATAAAATATTCCATCTCTTGAAAAATATGTAGATACATAGATATG
>NW_006380702.1:0-1671 GCF_000327345.1 Myotis davidii
CTTCAGAGTGAGCAGGTGGAGATGGCTCCATGAAGGAGAAAAGGTTTTAACCACATCTGGAGACTAGAAAGGGGCCATCATTGACTAGGCAGAGAAGATAAATAGGCATCTTTTAAGCTATTTGTCCTTAGAAGATAGGACAAAGACCTGCATGTTCCATCCCTCTCATATTAATATTGAGTTGTTTTGGTTTATAGTGTGTGTGTTTTCCAATGGTTTACTATTTTGTTGAGTTTATAGAGTAAAAATGAAAAAATGCTGATTTATATTGTAAGTATATGTCAGAAACAGAAGTTACCTGGAAATATTCAAGATAACTCCTAATTGCATGTATCTGCTAATTAGCACTTTCTTTGTCACTGACTATAATGCCAGATTGGATTTCCCACTGAGAAATAGAAATAAAATAATCAAAAAAATTCAAAAGAGTAGAATGCTAGTTGCTATGAGGATATTAGGAACAAAGATATATGAGAAGTCTGGATATCATGTTACTATTTGAAGGGGGTAGCCAATTAGGAATTAGACCTATGTATGTCCAAAATAATAGCAGTAACTGTATTTTCATTTAACCAGTGCTGATTCTGACTGCAGATCCACATGGAACTAATAGCTCATTAGAAATTAGTTGATATCTGAATGAAAGTGGTAGAGTGCAGAAAGGAATAAGCTGAGTGAGGAATGCGATTATTTTGGAAGCTCTAATGATGGGGACCAAGTTTTTCCATCAGTGTTCTAAATATGGTTGTGTTAAAAGGAAAGGACTTTCTCAATAGTTTATTAGATTCAGTAAAATATTGTTCAAAGCTCTATAAAAATTGTCTTGGAATTTGGTGTCACAAACTGACTTAGTTCCTAGAACGTATTATGATAATCACATCAAGTAGACTGGTAAATTCAAATGCAGTTGAATTTGCTCTTTATCCTTCTATTGTCACATTATCCTGATGCTAAGGTTAACATCAAAAGGAGAGATGAAACATGCAAACAATACATCTGTTTTTTTTTTGTTTTTGCAGGAAGGATGGTCACTTACCACCGACATTTAAAGATCTGCTTCTGTTATTTATCACAGTGTGTTTTTTGTTGGTTGTTAGTATTTTAGTCATCTAACATCTTTCATTTACTTTTATTCTCCTCTATTATCATTGTAGAATGAGGCACGCAATGTGCTGGTTTTCCTCATTTTTATATCATGCTTGTTAAGTAGACCATCAGTCATTGGTGATACAGAGATGGATAGAGTGTTGCACATCCTCATTATAAGACTGTACAGTATTTCCTGTGAGACGGTGTTTCAGAGAGAATTTAATGGTTGTTGGAAAAGGGAAGAGAGAGAAAGAAAGAGAAAGGCAAGGAGGGAGGAACAAACTACCCAATCATTCATACTGGGTTAATCTTAGCATCAGGATTAAAGAATAAGAACCTGATCATGGGACCTGAGGTTATGAGGGTAAACCCCTTTGAAATGTATGAGGAACACACCTCTCCAAAGCAGACACATCTGCGATGACAGGGCATTATGTACAACCTAGAAATCGTAGGCCTCGGGTGTCACAAGGTCCAGTCTATCACTCTGAGGACCTAAAGAAGCTTTAGTGACAGACTCCCTTCCTTCACAACTAAGACGTCTCTGCTCCTGAGTGTAGCTGGCATGCTACATCAAAGGAC
>NW_006380703.1:0-1671 GCF_000327345.1 Myotis davidii
GAGCTTGGCAAATCTGGTGGGAAGCATTTCCAGCATGTCACAGTTTTGTTTTTTTCTTTCAACAGAATATGGTTAAGAAAGAACACTGCATGTCTGAACTGGATGTAAATCAGATGGAAGGTGGTTCACAGGAGATTTTGGTCCAAATAATAGGTCAGACCTTTTCAAGCTCCATAAAAACAGTCATAAAGATCAGTATCTACAAAAAACCTGAATTCCATTTTCCACTAAAGAAAATGAAAAATCACCCGGGGCCCCTTGTCAACTTCATTTTATTGGTGGACAGATGGGGAGAGAAGTGGATCATATCTCATTCCTTTAGTGGGTTATAATAGTAGAATCCAAGAATCATAGAATCTCATGGCTCAGGGGCATATATGAGGTCAATTTACCTGATTGCCCTTCAGAACTTTGAAATAAATCTTCACCAGTTATATTACAAGAAAGAATTCTTTCAGTGGCCCTAGTAGGAGGTCAGGACAAGCTATTGTTCTGGGACCATTTTGGAGATGTGGAGGGAGTGGAGTGGTGAATGGGCCCTTGGAGTAGCAGCGGAAAATAATACGTTGGATGATGTCAATGTGGAAAAAGTGATCTTGGAAATAACCCCCTTCCAGTGTAAGCTGGGTTATATGTAGGTTGGCAAGAAGAAATAATAAAGCCTGAAAATTCAGAAAAAAATACTTAATCCAAAGTAGAAAAAAAAGGAATTAGAGGGTGATTGTCATCATACTCCACCTATTCTACCTGCATTGGTTAGAAGTGTCCGTGCATATAACATATCATATATATCAACAAAAAACTATTGAATATTTGCGCATTTCATCCTCCACAAATCATCATTAAACCACGTTGCGTTTGACCCTCAGAAAAGCTAAGTCACTTGCCCAACTTCACACAGTTAGTAGGCAGAAGCGTATAGAAGCAAAACTCAGTCTTCCTTGTGGGATAATTTCTCCCAGAAGAGAAGCCCACTTTTTATTGAGAATATATTTGTGAATTACGTTTTATTGTGGTAAAATATATAATCTAACATTTTAGCCATTTTAATAATACATTTGATGATTACATTATTGCCATTTTAGCCATTTTTAATTATATAGTCCTGTGGCCATCATTACATTCAAAATGTTTTATAACCACTACCCATTTGTAAAAATTTTACTGCCCCAAGACAGAAACTTTGTGACCATTAAGTAATAACTCTCCATTCCCCTTCTCTACTCAGCGCCTGACGACCTCTAACCTACTTTCTGTCTTTATGAATTTGCTAGTCTACATAGTCGTATAGAGGAAATCATACCATATTTGACATTTTATGTCTGGTTTACTTCAGTTGGCATAATTTACCAAAATTTATTCATAGTTTAGCATTTAGCAGAACTTTATTCAGTTTTCATGGCTAAATACTATTCCATTGCATGTATATATCACATTATGTTTATCAATTTATCTCTTGACGGGCAAGTGGGTAGCTCCCACCTTTGGATATTGTACATAATGCTGTAATGAACACTGGTGGAAAGCATCTGTTTGAGTCCCTGTTTTCATTCTTTGGGGCATATTCCTAGAAGGAAATTTGCTAGGTCATAAAGAAATTCTGTTTAGTTTTTTTGAGGAATCACCAAAGTGTTTCCTCTGGTGGCTGCACCAATTTACCATCCCACCAAC
>NW_006380704.1:0-1672 GCF_000327345.1 Myotis davidii
AATTCTTTATTGTTGAAAGTATTACATATGTCAAAAGTTTTCAATTTTGATGTAGTCTAATTACTTATCTTTTGTTTAGTCATGTATGCTTTTGGGGACATATCTAGTAAGACTTTGCTTAGTGAACATTTACTCCTATGTTTTCTTCTCAGAGTTTTACTAGTTTAGCTCATTTAGGTCAATGACTCTTTTGGAGTTAATTTTTTTTGTATGTGGTGTGAGGTAGGGGTCAAGTTTATTCTTCTGCATGTAGAATCCTACTTGTTACAGTGCTACTTATTGAAAATGATGTTTCAGTCTTTTGTGGCCATCTCAGTTAATGGCAAATTCATTGTCCAGTTGTTCAGGACAAAATCCATGCTTGACTCTTTTATCTCCCATTCTCAGATCTTGTAGAATCAAACTTCAGAACAGATGTAGAATCTAACTGCTTCCTACCACCTTCACTGCTACCACTCTGGTTCCAGTAACCATAGGCTTTATCTGGATAATTGCAGACATCTCCTAACTAGTCTGCCTGCTTCTGCTGTTGATATCCCTATAGTCTGTTCTGCACACCCATCAGGTAGAGAGAGATATGCTTACAACTTTAAAACAGATTATGTCCTTGCTGTGTTCAAACCCTTTGGTGGCTTTCCCCCTCAAACAGAGTGATTCCAAAGTTGTTTCTATGATCTATAGACCCTACAGGATACGCCCTCTGTCCCCACCAATTTCTTTCTTTGATCTCATCTTCTACTCTTTTCCCCACCTATACACTGCATCAGCTATACTGGATTCCTCCTTGCTGTTCCTCAAACATATCAAGCCTACTCCCTCTTAGGAGCCTTTGTATGAGGTATTTCCTCTGCCTTGGAATCTCACCCTCTCCCAGATATCCTCATGGCTCCTCCCTTACTTCCTTCTGGTCTTTACTCCACAGTCATCTCATCCATATGGGAATCTTTGCACATCTTACCTAAAATTTCACCTCACCAACTCTTCCTATACTCTTTCCTGTGCTGTATTTTCTCCTAAACATTTTTTTCATTAGCCAACGTTTTCCTCATTTATCTCGTTTTGTTTTGTTTTTGCCTTCCCAACTCAAATACCTTCCATTAGGGCAGACGTTGTGTTTACTTCAATATTGTATTCCCAGAATGTAAATCAGTGTCTGGCACATAGTAAATGCTCAATAAACATATATCTGGTCTTCCCCGAATATCTGTCATAGTCTTAATGATAATTCCATCAACATAGTACCTAAGAGGAGCACTTTTGGGAAATGTGCTCAGGGATGCAACCGTTACTCTGTCTCTCTCAGCTGTGCTAGATGTGCAGCCTCTCACCTACTATTTGTAAGGTATGGGTTAAGAGTGTAAGTAGAGGCTCACATACTTTGTTTTTACATATTTAAATGTAATCCAATATATGTTCTATCCTCCCACCTTGGTAAATAAGCCTTCATAATGATAAAATTAAAAATTCAAAGAAAGGCAAGATGTTTATATGACTGAAAGTTGGCACAATATTGAAGACTACTCACTAAGTTATTGGTTACTTTCTATATTCTATTGGTGGGCTGGCTATCAATGTTTGGATGAGTAAAAAAAAAATAGGTATAATTCATAAATTATATATTTCATAAAATTTCTTTTTCTTGCCTTAATCTTAGCGAAGTCACTAATTTTTT
>NW_006380705.1:0-1671 GCF_000327345.1 Myotis davidii
AAAAATATCGGTGGACTTGAATGGGCTTACTAAGAAATCTTTTGCATTTTATGATTCAACACAGACATCCTCAAAATAATGAATTTGCCACAGCATTATATTTGCAAGTTCCCAATACACTCACTGTTAAAGAATTACACTGATAATCATACAGTGGCCGAGTATTAATTTTAATGAGATTCAGTAACTCAGAGAGGAAAATGTCACCATTAGCAGACCTATAACTGCCTCTTTCCTGCATTATAATTCTCTGTTGCAATCTAGAACTGCTTTTCTTGGGATCTATTAACAGCCCTTTCAGAAGGGGTCTGGAAGGGAAAAGGGAAGGCTGTCTGTTCACTACAGTGGATAACAGCATAGAGTGGGAAGGGCCTGTCCTTGCTCTCCTTGCATTACTGCACCACTGGAGAAGAGCCTTGAACTTGGATTTCTGTCAAGCTGCTGGTAACCTGCCCATCCTCCCCTCTGGAGAGAGATTACTCCTTAATGTCTCTGGTACATGGGGAAGGTGTCTATAGACTGTAAGCAAATAACCTCTAAGAAGAGATGGGATCTTTATTATTCTGGAATATCTCCAAGAAGAGAGAGGTTTTCTATCTTTAGTTTGCTATTCAATTGTCCCTGAACAAAACTTGTCTGTGTCTATTCCTGGGAAGGCCCAGACCATATAGAACTCGAAAAATCTAAGGAGAATTTTCTCCCAACAGAAATGTGTTTAGACAATGATGCCACAGGAAAGAAGAAACCTGGATCCCTGAGTCACCTGATGAAAGAAACCCTTTGCCAACCCACATAACACATTACATAAACTGTTATGGTGCTCAGCCATTGAGATATGAGGTCTTGTCTATCGTGGCAGCATGCGTTAATTATCCTGACTAATAAAGATGACTTTAAAGCACATCAAACAAATTATGCCTGTATTAGAAATCAGAGACCTAGCCAATATATACTAAATTCAAAATGATAAGGATGGGGGTGGGATTTGGGAGAGGGTAGAAGTCTATGAAGAGGTCATGCTTTACTAGTGACAGAGTAAAAGGAAACAGAATATGAGAGACAAGCCACAGCTGTCCAGGAACACATCCCCCAGTCTCAGCACGTCCAAGTGTCATCAGCCACCTCGCCCATGAACTCAAATCCACACTGGACTCAAAGCCGTGAATGACTTTCACACCAGTTTGGAGATTTTCAGATCATCTTAAGCTCAATTACAGCTAAACCAATAATATACCCCAAATATCATTATTGGGAAATCACCAAGCAGGCCTGCTAATTGTATTTGCAGCTTCTTCATTATATTAGTAAAGTCATAAGTGCAGCTTGCTCTTCCCAGGGGATAACCATCCACAAGGCCAATTTCCTTGGATGCAGCTTTCATATCACAGCAGTTTGGAACTAATGTGTCGCAGGAAATAAACTGTCAGATCAATAACATTTGCAACCAGAGAATATTTGGAGCAAATAGCCAAGTGCAGCCTGCAACAGAGACCAACATGATCCTTACCTGACCCTTGGAAGCTGTCGTAACTGGGAAACTTCGGGATTTCCCAAGGGGTCAATTTGGAGATACTGTTCGCATTACCTGGCAAGACACAAAGAAGCCTCATTGCATTATTTTGTGACTCCTTCCTGGGAAGCTCAACATATCACTAATCTGAAAAAAAAAAA
>NW_006380706.1:0-1672 GCF_000327345.1 Myotis davidii
AAAAAATGAGCAAACACCAAGATGAGCACTTACTCTGAAGTTAATGTTCACTCAGTTGCCATTAACGGTACCTGACCCTCACAGAGCGCAGACCTGAGGACTCACCTTGGGCCCTTGGGTTCCTAAGCCCCGAGGCCCAGAGGGGCCCGGAGGTCCTCTGACACCTGGCTCTCCCTGAAAAGACAATGAATGACAAGTTACTGGTATTTAAAAACGCTTTATACTGTATAGTTAAAATAATAACTATACGTCACATAAATTTTCATATTCAAAAAATACATATTTTAAAATTCCACACCCTTGAATTTGTCTCAATTATTGAGTCCTTTTAACCCACATCACTTTCCTAAACTTGACAAAGGGAGTGTTATCTCCCTTTGTTTTCATTTCTTATTGCTCTTTACTCAATCTTCAAGCCAACAGGGTCCATTTCAAAGCAATCAAGTCAATTAACTGCTTGGCAACCTTAATATATACTTTTTTTCCCCAGAACCCTCTTCTCTGGGATTCGGGAAAAAA
Source organism: Myotis davidii (assembly GCF_000327345.1). NCBI lineage: Eukaryota > Metazoa > Chordata > Mammalia > Chiroptera > Vespertilionidae > Myotis > Myotis davidii. Next base: position 520 of record NW_006380706.1, read on the forward strand.
TTACTTCCATTGTGAAAAGAGATACAAATAAAAGCAATCGTGAAAAGACATAACCCATCCTAAACTAGTTGCTCTCATTTGTGCAGCAAAGATTATGCTATTTGGGTTGGGATTGGCTCTGTGATGCTTCTGCCTCTAGGGAGGCTGTGACTGCCAGATAAATTCTATAAAGGCTTTTCAGATTCTCCAAAGGGTGACAGTTTCATAACAGGCGACTATCATCTGAAAGGTGGTGAGATCTGGTTAGGGTAAGTCAGGCCCTGTGGTTAGACTTATCAGAGACGTGAATGATGGTGGGAAGAAGCAGAGAAATAAAAATCTCTTCATTAGCCACCTTCTATGTGCCTAACACTTTACTAGGCCTCTTCATATATGTTATTTGATATAATTTAGTATTTCAACCATCGTGTATCACAGTGATGACTAACTTACCTACCTCCTCTGGGCCTCAGTAAATTCATCAGATACACAGAAAATCATCTCTACATTTCATGGGGAGGAAAATGAGGTGAGACTAAGAATGTGAGTGCTCCTATCACAGAGTCTAGCATAGAGTAGGCACTTAGCAAATGTTAACATTATATGCCACTCATTTTGCTAAAGAGGAAACCAAAGTTTGCTCAAGGCTGCACAACTATTAAGAGGCAGAATTAGGAGGATTTGGAAAAATAGGAACTCTCATATTTTGCTGGTACAGCCACTCTAGAAAACAGTTTGGCAGTAAATTTCTTTAAAAGTTCAACATAAATGTACCTTATGATCTAGTAATTTCGCTCCTAGGTAAACACCCAAGGAAAATGAAAACATATGTCCATACCAGGACCTACATACAAATACTCTTAGCAGAATTATTCATAACAGTTCCAAACTGGAAACAACCTAAATGTCAATAAACTGGTAAATGGATAGACAAAGTTTGGGATATTCAGCAATAAAGAAGAATGAGCTACAGATGCATGCTTTGGCATGGATGAACCCTAAAACATTATTTGCAGTCAAAGAAGCCAGACATATTGTTTGATTTCATTTATGTAAAATGTCCAGAAAAGACAAATCTATTGAGACAGTAAATCAGTGGTTGCCTAGGGCCAGGGATAGGATTAACTATAAATGGGCATGAGGGATCTCACTCAGGGGAAGAAAATGTTCAAAA
>NW_006380707.1:0-1671 GCF_000327345.1 Myotis davidii
CAAAGTTGGGTCACTCCCCTGAAAATTCAAATTCCTAGAGGAAAGAATCTGACTGGTCCAGCTCAGGCCACATGTTTATAGTCCCACCCAGACTCTATCAAATGAAGGAGAACATTTTCTTCAAGGAGAAGGAAGAAGAGAAGCTTAGTAGGGGAAAACATCAGCTGTCTCCCCTCTGGTTAGGACTCTTATAGAACAGTTACAATCTCCTGATATTGTAGTCCCACAGTCTCTCTGAGGGAAGCTGCCTTTGCAGAATACAGTGAGAAATTATTAACCAAGGTGTATCCACATTTTGTATGTCACTCCTGAGCTAAGTACATCTATGTCAGTGGTGAACAAGTTTCAGTAGAAAGTTTGTTAATAAAACTGCTACTGAATATCACAAGGTCCAAAATTGCAGGGCTGTGTTTTGAGCAAGAAGTCAGTATTTTGTAAATACACCTCCTACTGTGTGCCTAAGGAGCTTCTTCGATTCTAGGTGTTGTGGTTTAGAAAGGTGTATCTCCTAAACAGCCAGAAGGTAGGATCTGCTTGGGGTTTCAGCAAATGTCACAGAAAGAAAGGCTGGTGTCTTGGTGCTCCAGGCCTGAGTTGAGCATAGCCATCTGAAATGGTTCTCTGGGGAATAGCAGACAAATCTTAGATGTTCTATCTGCAGCGTAATGTGCAGGTTCATCCTGATTCAAAGCATTCAACAACAGCTCTCCAACTCCCAACCCACCTCCCTGGCAAGGTGGCTTCATTCTGAGGCATGGACCTCCATCCATGCCCCTCTCCCCACTCTCTCTGCCCCCAGGAGACTGACTTTCTATGAACCTAACAACGGGCTTCCTTGCCCATTGACTTCTTTTTGGATTTGGCAGTGGAGGTACCAGCAGGATAGAGGAGGGTGAGAAGAGAGGGAGATCAAGGCTTCCTCTCTGCTGGACCAGGGATTGACAGTGTCTGTGTTTCACTTGGAAGGCCACTACTCCTGCTTATAGCCCTGTTTTATAGCTACAGGCATAGCTGTCTCCTTATTGTGGGAACTGTTATTTCTCCTTGTACCTTCAGATCTAGCAGTGATAAAAGACTCCCGGCTTTAACTCTCCCGAGTGCTTCAACATGACTTAGTTTCTCTGAACTCTGAACTCAGCTTTGCACATTGTCCCTCATTAAACCCTCCTCAATACTGTTTGAGTATATTTTGTATCTGCTGCTAGGACTCTCCTTGTTATGGCTGTATTACTGTCCCTATTTTATAGATGAAAAAACTGTGGCCCAACAAAGAGCATGTTGAACCCTTGTTGTCCATCTATAAAACTCAGGCTCTCTCTATAACCTAGTCTATTCAGCCATCTTCATATTTAAGAGAGCTCTTGCTTAAGAGAGCTTCAGCTAATGAGTTACACTCTGGCCTTTCAGACATTAACTTATGTGTGGGGATGGATTTTTGGAAGAGCGACCCTTTCTTCTTCCCACCAGGCATAGGTCCCACTCTGTGCCACCCACCAAATGTGATCTGGGTCCTTGTTTCCAATTTTTGAAGAAACTTTCTTTCTTTAGTTTAAAAAGAATTGCTCTGAATACTGTCTTTTCACCCAGGAATACCTCCTGAGAGTTTGATATTTGCAATCCTATTGAGCAGAACTCTTAAACTTATTTGAAAACAACCTTAATAAAATTTGA
>NW_006380708.1:0-1672 GCF_000327345.1 Myotis davidii
AATGGACAGAGATACATTGAAGACAGAAAGAACTGAAGTGGTAGCATGTTAACCCAAATGGTAAAAGGAACAGAATGAAGTGCCATAAATGAAGTTGAGCCTAATCCACAATTATTTTGTACCTGGAGGAATTAGAGGATTGAGGACCATCAAGCAAAGAAAAAGAAAGTCCATGGGTCCCAATGAGTGGTGTGTTAGACTGATGCTTGTCAAACTTCTTTACATTACGGCATGCACAAAAGATCATACTATGTGCAGGTGGGGAAATGGTGTGTCTGTTAATAGCTGGAAAGAACAGGCTAGTGGCTCATGCCTTAAGGAGAGCTTTGGTGGCTAAATGACCCCATGGAGAAAAGCATTCTGCTGACCACTGCTGACCAGAAACATTAGTTTTCAAATGTTATATAAGCAAGAAATAAAGTACTAATGTGCTTTATGTACATATAGAAAACACCAATGAATATTGGGTCTTCTTACAGGTTCCAACAATATCTTAACTAAACCACACCTCAAGGACTAAAAGGAGCACTCTTTCACCTCACCTGTAACACATTCACAGCAAATGGTGTGTCCCAGTTGGAAAGCTCTGCCTTAGATCACCCAGGTCATTCATTAAGTAAATGGATGTGATAAGAGCATGTGGAAAGGCCTTCCTTTACTTTATCATTAAGTGCTTCTAGTTAATTAAGGGGGCATATTTTATCAAAGAGAAGAGAACTAACATTTATAAAATGCCTGTTATTAGAACCCTGGTACTTATTATTAGCACCATCCTAAGATTATTTTCATACATGACTCATGTAATTTTATGTAAAAATTCAAGCCTAACATTCTGATATCATGCCTATCCATTTCCCCAAGTTTCCTTAGTCCATCTCTATCAATACACAATCCAGAAGGATTACTCTTGTCTCAGGGCATATTGATTATGTCATTTTAATTAAAACTATCAGAAAATGCAACCTGACAGTAGTAATAAATAGGAGATCCATTTAACTTCATAGACCAAATTCGGTATGTTTGGGCTTTTCGAACCAAGGCTTCAAAGATATCCCCATTTTTCAGTTCTGCTTTCCCAAGATTGGCCCATTTCTAAGCCTCCTTGTAGTACTACCTGTCCACTTTAATTTTATATCATTTTAACTTGGAATGCATCAAAGGAATATCCACCACTCTGATTGCTCACACAAAAGTCTCATTGTTGGCTCTCATTGATCTTATTGTTCCAATTTGGGTCATGTGTCAATCTCTGAACCAGTCACTTTAGCAAAAGCATGCAAAGCTTAGATTAGCTTAGTATCAGTTGTCTGAGGCCGTCCTGGAGCTTTGGGTGGATTCAACATATGATCTAAGAGTAAGGAAGGAAGGGAAGTTACCCTGAAGGTTGTGGTTTCCCTGAAAACAAAGTACAGAAAAATTTTTTCCAATGCATTCTTTTGCTTCCCATCTTTCATCTAAAAATATTCTGAATTTCCCACAGCTGAGATAAGTATTCACATCCCTACCTTGTTCTACCTAGACCTTTCCTTTCATATTCTTTTTCTTGACCATTTGATCTTATAACTGTTTAAGAACCCCAACTTTGTATTCTAAAATCTCATTTGCTCTGAAGGTGGGTATTTCATTTTATCCATCACTTTGTCCAAATCGCCTTTCTTTCCAATAAAAAAAA
>NW_006380709.1:0-1671 GCF_000327345.1 Myotis davidii
TTCCAACCATCCAATCACATGGTTGGTTCTCCTCCCAAGAAGTCCCAATCCTTATGTTTTCAAAAGTTACCCCATTAACATAACAATAGACATTGTTTTCATTCTCTACACTTAGGATATTCCAAGAGTTCTAGGAGCTGTGAGGTAGGATTTACAGTTGAAGACCAAATATCGATAAGCAATGCATTTGGATATCTGACCAAATAAGACAATGCATATCATATTAGAGAAATACTGATGTATTCAAAAAACCATTACAACCATAAAATTTGAGATAAAATATAATCTGTTTAGCAATAGAAGGAAACTACAAAGACATTTTTCAAAATTTAAGAAAAAGAAATATAGAAAAATGTATTATCAAAAAGCTGAATCTATAGTAGAGCTTTAATGAGTGTTCATGTCACATATCAACACTTAAAATGCTAAAAACATTTAGAAATATAGAGAGAAACCTAGAGAAAACAAAATTAGAGATATACTAGTACATTTACTAGTATATCTGTAAATGTACTACATTTTTTCTATCTGTGCCACATTAAATAGACTATTTTAATACCTATGTAGTATATACAGAATAGAATACTTTATTTATCCAGAATGTATAGGACTATAGACATAAATCTCTAAAATTGCTCATGAAAACCTTAAGTTGATTAAATTGAGATTTCTCAATGTTTCTGGACATGAAAACTGACTATTTTAAGAGAATTATTTTATCTGCACAATTTATAGGCTTTAATGATACTAAAATAGAAACCAGAATGTGATTTTAAGGAAAATAAAAATTATCGTTCTAAAGTTTATTTTGATGAATTCAGAGGAGAAAATACCTAAGAATGTTGAAGACAAAGGTAAAAATAGAGGACACTTGTACTGTCAACTCTTAAATAATATTACAAAACTAATAACTAAAGATGAGGAACTGGCACAATAAATGGTAGATCTGTATAGCGGAACAGATCGCTCTTCAAAGGAATCTATGTACTCAAATTGAGCACAGGGTGAAGGCACACACATATGCCAATATATTATTGTGAGGTATTTAAGATCTCAAGTGAGAAAAAAAGGCTACCTAGGAGTTTTAAATAAACCAAGTCAATTGTTCATCTCAACATATGCTAAGACAAGTTCCAATTGAATTGAGCGGGAAAGGTGAAAGACGGAGATCATCAAATATTGTGAAAAGAAATCATAATTGAATATATAACTGATCATGAAAAAGTCAAGGTCTTTCACAATATAGTAGCTATGAAAAGAAACAACAGAAAATACTGGTAATTTTGAGCCACACTGGAAGTATCTATTTAAACATCACACTGAAACAATATATTAATGCTAATATACTAAGAGTTTACTGTAAATGGGAGAACATTGATTCTTGTGAGTGAATATAAGCCATGAAGAACAGAGGATGGTAATCCAATCTAAATGTTATGGTTATTGACAGTAGAACAGCCAAGTCAAAGGAATGAGAGCTTTTGTAAGAGTTTTATATCTATTAACATATCCAATCCTCATGCTGGCTCACTGATATAGGTGCAATATTGTCCACTGTTTACCAACGAAGAAATAAGAAACAGAATTTAAGGAATTTACACAGGATAACACATCCAATAAGGGCAGAACCAGGATTACAATACAAATGGTCTAATTCCAGAGCACATTCTT
>NW_006380710.1:0-1672 GCF_000327345.1 Myotis davidii
AGCTCTGGCTGGGACCCTGAGCTCTGGCTGGGATCCTGAGCTCTGGCTGGGACCCTGAGTTCTGGCTGGGATCCTGAGCTTTTGCTGGGATCTGGGTCTGGAGAGAAGCCAGTGCCCTGCTGGAGCCTGAGGAGCCAGAGGGGGCAGGCAGACAGGCTGCCCTTTCGCAGGTGTGATCAGGATAATTCCTCAGGGCCTTCTCCCTGGGGCTTTGCTCAGTCCAGCAAAGCCAGCCCCCTTTCCATTATTCTCAGCGGCTGTGACTGCTGTGCCTGTGTGTGTGGGGAAACTTGACACTTGACTCTGAGGCTCCTTTCAAGCACTGTAGCCAGCTTTTATTCTGAGCAGCCCCTGGGGCTCCGTTTGTAAGGCAGACCTGAGCCCTTCAAGGCCAGGGTTACTATTTCCTGTGCTTGAGGGCAGAAGGGGGACACATTGACCTCCTTCCCCCAGCTTTCTGCACCCTTGTTAATGTTGCAGTGTGCATGCTTGCCTGTTCTTTAGGATTCCCCAGAGCCCCTGGGTCAGGGTGGCTTCAGAGCCCGGAGCCTTTGGCTGTTCAGTGGCTCTAAGGATCCTGGGCCTCCTGCTGCAGTGCCAGGTTCACAGCCAGTCGAGAGGTTATTCATGGTTCCAATCATGGTCATACTGCCTCAGGTGGAGACCTCCTGGACTTAGGACACGATAAGTTAGTGACAGAACTAGACCCACCTCTGACATCCAGCCCGTGGCTCAGTCACCCCACACAGCACACCACCGCCACATTCTGGTCTGTGGTCCTGCAGGATACAGGAGGTTCTTTTTCTGTTGAACCACCCCTCCCCTTCCCTCCCCCTCTCAATACCTCTGGACTGAAAATGGACCAAAGGCTAAAAGACACCAAGAATTTCTCTTGGGTCCAAGTTATTCAAAGCCACTTTTCTGCCACTTGCTCCCCAAATTTCTGAAGTTCAAAAACAATCACATACAAGCCAATCATTGATAATTTATGGAGTGTTTTCTCTGGGTGGGGCTCTGCATGAAGGAAACTGTAACCTTGGGAGCTTATACGCTTCTTTCTTCTCCTTCCTAGTTCATCACCAAGTCCTGACCACTTTATGTTCACTTACCTGCAGGTCCCCTCTACTTCTCCCTGTGTCCACAATCCCCATCCCGGCACAGGCTTCCATCTCCTGAGTCGAATGAGTGAAATAGCCTCCTGTTTCTGTTCACTTTTTACTCTTGCCCCCACCCCCAGATCCATTCCCATTAGAGCAGCCAGAGCCATCTTTTCCAACATGCAAATTTGATTGTCTCTCCCAGCTTAAGCCCCATCAGGAGCTGTGGATGACCTGCAACCTTTACAAGGCCCCTTATGTTAGGGTCCCACCGACTCTGCAACCCCACTTCCCTATTAGCAATGTGCTCTCTGTAGTCTAACCAGAAAGCTTCATATTTCTATAAAACAGCATGCTTTTTCTCTCCTTTCCCCTGGTCTTGTTCATCCTTCTGATCCTGTCAGTGACCTTTCCTTTGGGGAAATGTCCTGGCTTCTTGACTGGTTGGGAAGCCCTGTTAAATGCTCATAGCATTTTATGGCACTTACCTCTGTTCTATAATTGTAAGATTTTACATGATTCTGTAATTAGTGCCTGTGTCCTCCACTGGACTATGATCCCCAGGAGGGCAGGGA
>NW_006380711.1:0-1672 GCF_000327345.1 Myotis davidii
GAGTATTTCTTTCCCCACCAAAACTAGAAATGAAATAAAGTGATCATCATGGTATAACTTCCAGGTACCTACCTCTCCATCCTGAGGATCTATATGTAGTGCGCTTGCCAGTGATACAAATTCCTTGGGCTTTCAAATGCGAAGGGACATTACCGACTGCATGGATGGGCAACGCTCTGCCGGTCTTTGGTTATCCTCGGTGGAGGGCTGGTGTTTCCAAAGCTTTCTTTTTCCTGCTGCAGCTTCTTTGGCTGCTTTCTCCAGAAGATCTCATGTTCTGGCCCCAAAGTATTCTCTGACAGAATGCAAAGGACACTGAGATGCTTAACAATATGGCTGGACCAAGCCGAAGGCCCTCTCTGCTTTCCTTCCATTTCCACTCAACCATCTATACAAACTGGTATAGATGATTCACTGGACAGACCAAAGAAGGGGGGGAAAGTGCAAAACAGGTGGTGAAGGCTCAAGAAATGCCATTTTCCTAATAACTTCATCATCATTGCCACAGTTTCAACTACACCACGGGTTTCTGACCACTCAACCCAGAACCGGAATGGAAGCCAGTGGAGCCCAGGCTTTCTAAACCCAGAAGTATCACTTCAGACAACCACAAGGATGACTGGTAATGGGACATGCATTCTTAATTAAAGATATTTTTTCCCTCAAAGTCTATGATGCTGCAAAGGTCAATTGACAGGACACAGTGGGAAATTTAGTTAATATCTCATCACACATTCTTAGAGAACTTTCATGACGATACTCAATTCAACTTAGGGGTCATTTATCAATCATACCATCTGGGCACAAGATATTTTATGTTGCTCCATTATAAGAATGAATACATTAAAATGGTTTATGGTGTTGCCCTTGAGAAAGTGGTTATGGTGGAATAAGAAGTCATCATTAAGAAATTCCGTGCCCAATGGTTTCTTTCCTTGCGAGAGATGAGTGACATCACTCAAAAGTATTGGTAGTAGATGCTCAGGCATTGAACTCTTAAATATCATGTTCTTTAATGGAAGAACAGAACCATCAATCTGGTTGATAAAAATTTACAGTGTATATAAACATCATCACAACAGATGTGGACAGAAGTGGCACCAGTGATTATGGAGAAAACTGGACCCAGGAGGCACAGTCTCCTCTCACGCATCATGAGCATCATGACGAAGCGGCGACCCAGCATTCTACAAGCACAAGTAAGAAGGATGGTGGTCAGCAGTTCTGGGTGAGATGAGCCAGTGAAGTCATTCCACAGAATAGGGAAGACTATTTTTAGACATGGCCACATCTTCTATTTCCTCACAGTACATTCTTTTAAATCCCCAGAGCATGAAGAGCTGCCAAATCTGCACACCAGTTTTAGAAATTGGAAGAAAAATGCTAACTTGCCAGGTTGCCCCAAAAGACAACATACTTAAAAAGTGAAACTTGAAAAATATCTGAGATGAGGTTTTTGTGTCAAAGATTCCTCGAGGTTCCGGTTGGGTGACTTGTATGTGTTTATGAAGATGTATAGTGAAGAGTGTATTCTGTTGGTGCTTAGTAGTGGCGCCTTGAAAGAAAGCTTGACTGGTGCCATGATCTTTGGAATCCTATTTTCTATGAAGTCTCTTATGAATGCAGTGTCTTCTTCACATTCTCTTCCTCACTGCATTATAGAAAGGCATCC
>NW_006380712.1:0-1674 GCF_000327345.1 Myotis davidii
CTCTCTAACATCAGTAAAAACATATTTTTAAAAGAGCTTCTTCATCACAGGTAGATATTCTAGGTAGATCAACTCAAGTAATTTTAAAGTCTCCTTTATTTATGTCCAAATATATCTCCCTGTAATTTCCATCCTTTAGTCTTATTTCACATTTTCAGGACAACACAGAATAAGCCTGCTGACTCATTACATCTTTCTGATATTAACGCTTCAGATATTTAAAGCAAGTTTCATGTCTCAAAGGCCAGCTTCCTCAGTTATTTCACCTTTTCATCATAAGTTGTAATTTTTAATTCCCCATTAACTCATCATTCTACTATCTTGATTTGTAGGTCAACTTATTATAATGTTATTTTTTTAAAAGTATGGAGCCCATGATAGAAGATTGAGAAATACCTTAGGATCATGTGTTTTTTAACCTCTTATCATTTCTTAGGGGAATCAGGAGAAATAGTATTTTGGAATTAACAAAAAGAATAGTTTTCATGTAGGGAACTAGGCATTCATTCAGGAGGACTATGTGGCTATCTTTCAGACATGCCTATTAATAGAAGTACTCACAGTATCTCTTTACACATGGAACACTTATTGTTGTATGTTTTGCCATTAGCATCACGTACGGGATCACTCTCCCGGGTACAGCTGAGTTTTCCATTTTTCATATTATCCTTAAACTCAGCACATTGGTCCTGAAAAGAGAGAAGAGAACAGGTTTTCTGGTTTACATGGTCTGTTATATTGTTATTAAATTTGTTAAATAATCTGGGTAAGAAATGTTCTTGGCAACCTTCTCTTACATGGAATATAAGATCTAGGATTGCTATCTACAGGAAAAAGTGAGCTGGGACCACCCATATCCTATGATGGTCAGTTGTCATGCCTAATTTTGCTGCTATTACTGTTCCACACAGGAAAATACAAAGTTGGTGAAATTTAACAGCATAGATCAAGGCTCAGCAATTACATAACCTATAGAACTAATCTGTCCTATTGTCTATACATAATGTTTTATGTATAAAATTTGAAATACCCTCATTCATTCTAGATATTATTTATGGCTGCTTTTCCACAACAATGTCAGAGTTGAACATTGCAACGGCGACCATATAACCCACAATGCCCAAAATATTTACTATCTGGACTTTTAAAAAGTTGCTGACCTCTGTTGTAGGAAGGAAAATGAAATGCTGGGAGAAAGCATAAAGTTATGCAAAACACCAAGGAAGATATACTTGAGCAAATTATGGAGAAGACAGACAAAGCTTCTTTATATGTCTATTACCTGAGAATGAGAACTCAGCCTTCTAAAGGAGGAAAGACAGAAAAACAAAAATGCCAACATTTGTCAAAGGCAAATATTGGGCCTGTGTCAGATCTAGAAGCAAAGAAATGGTCTTGATATCCCAAGGTTGTAAGGAGAGCAATAGGGTGGCTATAATCTTATGAAATTGTGTTCACACACTCAAGGCGTGGGCTTATATGCAATGCCGTCATGCTGACATTTAAGAATATCTCAGGAAATATGCTAAACACTTGCCTAAATTATTTTATAATATCCCTATAAGAGTACTGCTAAGTCAGGGACACTAGAGTTCAGTGAGATGAAGTAACTGATCGAATGCTTCACAAGTCTTAAGTGAAAGGGGCAGAGTTGTGCCCCAAATCAGTGGTCAG
>NW_006380713.1:0-1674 GCF_000327345.1 Myotis davidii
TCCCCGGTGCCCTGCTTTCTTTACACATTTTGAGTTCTCATTCACCTGGAGTACTTCCCTCTTGTGTGTTTTTTTCCTGTCTCCCCACACTCAGCTTCTATGCTGTGTGTGTGCACACATAATCCCTGTGGGTGGTGCCCCTCATGAAGCCTTCTCTGACCTCTCCCTGTGCCCTCAGTTTGAGTCCATCACAGACCGCATTTCATTGTGTTGTCATGGTCTTTCTTATCTGGTCCCTCGACTTGAATAAAGGTTCTTTGAGGATAAGAACTCTGTCTTATTCATCTTTGTATTTCCATTAACGGGACTACAGGCCACCCAATAAAAAGTTTGTTGAATAAACAGATTGTAATCTGGTACGAACCATATTTTGACTAACAGGCAGGGCCTTCTGAAACCTATACACATGTTTTGAGTAAGGATGATTCTTAAAACAACCCTCCCTCTCCTCTTGTTTGAATTAAACCTCTGTTGGGGGTTTGGGGGAAGGTCTAGGAGTTAAAGATCACGCTTCCTACTTCTGCTTTTAAAAGTCTCTTATTCAAAGCCTTCAATGCAATTTCTCTTCTCCAGGCTATTTTTAAAAGGTATTTGGGTGTGTTTTTTTTTCATAGGGAGGGGATAGGTTGTAGTCTTCCCAGTTCTCTCCTTCCAGTCACATTTGGAACAAGTAATAACTTACCACCATGACATGAAACCTCCACTCTGACAAGTACTGGGGGGATGACTACATCTACAAAACGTCTGATCAGATTAGGGGTTGAACTTGGGACTTTAGAATTGAAGTTTTGTAAGGAGCTATTGAAACTGCATTAAATCTCATAATTATAATAATGGCTTTATTAGCAATTACTTTTGTTAATTTATATTGTTTAGTCTGGATCAAGAGATATTAAATGGAAACCACACATGTGAAGAAAAGTCACAGTAAGAGAAAATCCTGTTAGAAGAAATCATAATTATTCTGTTAAACTTAATATTTTGATGATGCTAAAATTGGGGACCAATCTATCTTTACCAAATTGTGATCCTGTTACCTCATTTAAAAAATATGTTTTTTATCTCATTTTTTTGAAATTTATTTTCTGTAATACCCATGAACAGTTCCCCACATTTTTCAGAGTAAATTTATAGCATATGGAAAAAGACTACAAAAGTAAAATAATGTACATGTTTTTATCAAATTGATTATTTGGAAAATTATTCACTGAAAAGGGAAGTATTTCTTAGAAAAATAATAGGCTAATACAATAAGTATACTCAACTAAAGCTTTTTTTTAAAACTCCAATTAAGGGGCAACCACTATTTCCTTAGTGTCTAGGAGTCTGTATTAGTAAGTCAGGGGGTTAGTCCTGAAGTGATGACACTTAGCTCTATTACATCCTGTTAAAATAATTAGTCACCCTTCCCCGAATTAACTGCATCCTCTGTTTGGCCTCACATAGATCATCCAAGTGGTGGTGATAAGAACTGCTACTTTCAGATGTAGTCTTCACCCCAGTACTTGTCAGAGTGGAGTTTCATGTCATGGTTTTTTTGTTGTTATTTTTACGGAGATATCCAGTGACTGAGTTTTGATTTTATACCATATCATAAAAAAGACAAGCACAAGATAAAATTGGTATTCTATAAAGATACTTTTCTGAGAGAGCTATATATAAGGTCCCTTAAGT
>NW_006380714.1:0-1673 GCF_000327345.1 Myotis davidii
CAATTTGCATCTTTGTCTATTATTAGATAGGATCCCAGTACCTAGAGAAGTGCCTCACATACAGTAGGTACGCAATAGATATTTATTAAAAGAAGGAATAAAAGGGGATGTGATCATTATTCCTATTTTCAAGATGAAGAAACTAAAGCTTATAGTGGCACATAAACTTTACAAGGTCATGTCTTTAGAAAATGACAAACTTGGATTAAAATGTAGATCAGTCTCTCACTACAGTATAGGTAGTAACCACTATATATGCATTTAAAGGTAAGACTGGAAGTTTGTGCTGTGTTCTGACTATGACTGTCTCTAATACCAGAGTTAAGGAGTTATGACTTTGAACTGCCGTTAGTTGGGAGTTATGAAGGACACTGAGCAGACAAGTAACATCATCAAACTAGTGTTTCAGGAAGATTTATCTGTCATTGGAGTTGAGAATAGATTGGAAGGAGAACATCAAGGCACAAGATAGTTCAAAGGAAAAAGCCCAATGGCAAGATAATTTCAGGAACTAGTCAAAGTAAAAGTCTATAAATCATTGGGAACAACAAATTGTTCTTCAGCTTTGAGATGCAGACCTATTACAAATGTTCATTCTACAAATATTTATTGAGGGCATGCAATGTTCATAACAGTCATCAACAGACTCTACCAGACATTTTATGTCAAGTCATAAGATTAGATTGTCTATATATGGTCATGCTCATTTCATTCCACTCGGTAGGCATATGAATAGCGTAGACAACTTAAAGATCCTCAAAAACCACTATAAAGTAAAGTAGGAAAGAATATCCAAACTAGATGGAAGTGTATTCAGTCACCAAATGTTGGTTCTGTACCTGATTTATGAAAGACACTCAGGTACATGATTCCCTGAGTGACAGAGAGATCTTAAGTCCTAAATACACAGCATCCTTAGTAAGGACAATAACAACAAAGCCCCCACATAAATAGCCTAACAATAAAGATATTATAATGAAAGAAGTTTAGATAAGGTAACTATGTTAATTGAGAGGAGAAAAGGGTCACTTTAAGCTTGGAATTGCACAAATCTTCAGTAAATTACTAGTAACTTAAAATAAAGTTTTATTTTAGAATTGGTACCTATATGATAAACCATATTACTATAAAATACACCAAAATGCATCAAAAATAGTGTGTTAACAGATTTGGGGCAATTTTTGGTAAAATCAGTAACTTTTAATGACATTGGGTATTACGGACATGATAGTGATGCATTTCAGGAAGATACATTATAGAACTCATGAGGCCAAAAGCAGGGTTGCAAATGGTACAGACCCTTTCACACTCACTATAGTTTCTAAATAGAGCACTAGATCAGAGTCCTCAAGGCTCTGGGTAGGTTTAGGTTGGTCTCTACTAACTGTCTAACCTTGATAATTGATACACTCTCCTTAGATCTCCAGTTCCTCATTGGGAAAAATGTATAGGCAATGGAACACTAATTCCTCCAATACACATAAGAGTTCTATATTTTAGGGATTACAAATTCTACTTATATAAGATTATATTTGAAAAATGTATTCATGTCTTTGAGAATTTTAAAACCTTGAAACTACACTAGATTATTTCTAAGATTGTTACTAACTCTAAAATTATATACCTATCTAAAATATCATATAATGAGCCGAAACCGGTTTGGCTCAGTGGAT
>NW_006380715.1:0-1673 GCF_000327345.1 Myotis davidii
CGGTTTCGGCCATCATAATCTTATTTGATCACACAAGTATAGAGTAAGTAGTTAAATGACTTGCTCAAGATCATGTGGTTTGTGAATAGTGGAGATTCAATTGCTAACAGGCTGACACAAACCAGTGTGGTATGAGACTTCCCAGGCAAGAGAGCAGGAAATATTCATAAAAAATTCCCATTGCAAAAGTTCGCTAAAATACTGCTTCTTCTGTGTTGGATGCTGAAAAATCCTAAAGGATATTTTAATGGGGGTAGATATAGAGCCTTAACATCTGCTATCCCATAGTTTGGCAACGAACCTATCAAAAAGCAACGGCTGATGTGTGTTCAGAGACATTACATTGTAAGTGAAATCTGCTTCCTGAGGTAGAAAATGTTTCTGTAGTCAACAGAGCAGTTCTGTAAACCCAACAATTGGAGACGAGTTGGGAAAGCCAAAAAGTATGGGGTAGAGGGCAACTTCAGAGTTGATGCAGCCTACTCATTTGGTAAGAAAGGAGGACCATTTGGTGTGTGAAAGTTATCAATACATATTTGGTAAATGGATGGGTATTTTTTCTCTTCACAATTATTTTATTTTTATCTACCTGTTTATATCCCTCTGTTACAATAATATCTACTGAGAATGGTTTTCTAATTACATCAATAAGTGCCCTTCCTGACTTTGGATCCAGTGTGGAATCCCAGAAGCCTCCATAGCTTCGAAAATTAAAGTGAAGAATTTCACAAATAAACTTTCATCATTTCTGTCATTTTTATGGAACCTAATCTAGTGAAGGAGAATATTGCAGCTAAATGACTGACAGGGAAAGTGTCTTTTTTAATTGGCACTGGGCAATTTATCAGACTCTGTTGTCAGGGACACTCCATTAGGCTGTGAGAAAGTGATTGGTGGGATAACATTCAATTGAAAATCTCTGTGGATGATAGTTCATGCCACCATTACATCAACTTAATGAATGAGGCCCAATAGCGTCCTCCTCTTCCTAGAAGGAACACATCCATCATGGAACAAAAGAGTCCCCAGTGCCAATGAGATGTCATGTTTTTTTCTTCTTAGTCTGTGAGAGGACAAAAAGATTTCAGAGTCTAAACTGCGAAAAGTACCGACATCCTCATCCCATGGAAAATAATTGCCTGGACCATCTCAGCTCATTACTCTTCCCATACCTATGAGATTATCTGCATGTCTATTATCTACCTTAGGCAAATACAAAACTTCTTTCATGTCTTTTTCTTGGAATACATGAACAAACTCCTGATAGGGAGGCTTAAAAACCTATATAAACTTTTAATTGGTGTCATTGCTATGCCTCTTAGCATAGCACCTGAATGTATCCAGTAAAATCTTGGAAATATAATACTCAGCCAAAATCAGCAAAGGTATTTCCTACCATTTTCACAAACTTCCATATCTTGTTCTAACACTTCTAAGAGAAAAAAAGGGGTGGTGGGGAGATAGGTGGAATTTCCTTTCCATCAATATTATTTTATTTCTCCTTTTTATTTTCTTTACTTTTCCATTCCTCCTTGATTTTTTTTCTTCTTCATCTCCTTCACAGTACAGAAGAGAACCTGTAACAGTTTATGTGGCCTGAATGTGAATGGCCTGAATTGGAGCTAACATTTCAAATCTTAATTGGGGGAGATTGATCACCACAAAAAGGGTGT
>NW_006380716.1:0-1673 GCF_000327345.1 Myotis davidii
AAGAAGAGCAGAGAAAACGCAGGAAGCATTCTGGATGAAAAATAATCTCTGGAGTTAAAAGTGGTTATCTCTGGTTGATCAGAGGTTCTAGTTCCTGTGTCTTCATTAATTCCTTCCTCTATTCTTTTAACCTTAGTCTACCCTTGCTACACAGCAACACTTGGCAATAGGAAGGAAAGGAGATAGAGCCTCACTCCCCTCTCTTATCAGAGCCCTGAGAACTTGCTGTAGCAACTCAGCCCAGAGACCCCAAGTGCTCTTCCAGCAATGAGCATCACTTGTCTGTACACATCAGCTCTTTTAACAACATGGCTCCATTCTAATTAAGCAGTGAAACTGCACTTATAATCTATCCTAATAACAAGTTTCTGAATTACAGCCCTCATCTCTGTGTCACTAATCCCCATAGTAAGCAGTGTCCTTCCATAAACACACTTAACACAGCTACAGCAATAACACAGAAGTGTAGCTATTCATGCAAACACACACAGGTGAAAAACTGGTACCCAGACGAGAACCATCATGGTATGCATTTGCACTTGGACTTGGAACACCTTCACCAGAATGGATTCACTAGTCCTCCCAACTAGTCCTCACCAGAATGGATTCACTAGTCCTCCCAATGCTCCCATGAAGAAGGAAGATCAACCCAGGCTCCAGGAAGGACCCAAACCAAATCCCACCATCCTTCCAATATCCAAGTGATCAAATGAAAGCAGCCAGGGTAAACAAGCACGGGCTCTGTGATTTTTAAGGTCTATTTATCCAGTTCGACTTGGAATAGGGAGGGATTCCAAGGCAAGGAAATTCCAGAAGGCCCCGTATGAGGAGCCAAGCCTTTGATATAACTTTCTGTCGTTCCTTGCTTCCCCATGCAACTCTCTCATTACCCCATCCAAACAACCTTCAAAACCACAGCTTCCTCTGTCTCTTGCAATAAGAAAATCTGTGCACTTGTACCAGGCTAAGCAGTGTACTAAGTACCTGCCCTCACTCCCCCATGATTGGGAGGGAAGGAGGCCTGAACCCACCAATAGCTCAGTTCAGCTGGTTCCTGAATAAAGATGGGAGGATCAAAGGGCCAGAAATATTCATTTATGGGGGAAAGTAAAATAATTAAATATGCAGAACTTGGCTAAGTGACGTCTGAAGGGGAAAATAAATACCCGGGGAGCATTTGAAAGGTGTAACCAAACACCACAACGAGGGACTTCTTTTTTTAAGATGGTTCAAGTGGCCATAACTGGGAGAGACTGAAAGAAAGCAAAGGAAAGTCTAAACTATTAAGAAAAAATCTACCTTCAGCAAGGTCTATTATACAGAGAGAACTGGTGTCAAATACAACCCCTAGACTGAAACTTCTAGTCTCCAGAAATTGTGTTTCCATTCCCAATCCATTTCTCAGTGTGTTTGTTTGGACTGGGAAATACATATTTGAGTATTGCCTCTTGTGTCTATATTTTCTGTGTGTTTTTCCCATGTACTTTGTTGCCTCTTGTGTCTTTGCTTTCTTTATACTTCTTACCTGTACTCCCTATCGTATAATTTGGAAGTGGCCTGGTCTTGTGGCACTAGAGGCCAGCAGGTGTGCATCATTTGTTGGTACAAATAAATAAGCTCAAAAATGGTGATTTGAGGAATAAAATACCAAACAAAAGAACCCCTCCCTATTG
>NW_006380717.1:0-1674 GCF_000327345.1 Myotis davidii
TTTGCGGATTTTGCTATCTGAAGGGGTCCTGGAGCCAGTTTTGTGGATACCCAGGAATGACTGTCTAGTAGAGAAAATCATCTTTAACTGACTCTCCACTCCCTTAACCTGGGACAAAATAATATTTATGTTGGTGAGGACAGAGAGGAAGGTGAAAGGATGTTTTTTTGTCCACAATCCTCCCTTCTGTTGGGTCTTGAACAGTGTGGTCTCTTGTTCCTCCTTCAGGAGTGGCCAACCAGTAGAGAGAGTGATTTTGAAATAAGTCTCTGAGAACTCCTTCAAGCTGGGTTCGTGCAAAAAGTTTGATTTAACTTATAAATAATCACATAATGGGTTTCTTACTGTCCTGGCAGGAGGGTAAGAAATTAAGAGTAGTTCGAAACTCAGTGGCAAAACCAGAAGCCTGGGTTTAAATTTGAGGACCCTGTGCTAATCTGTGTACATATCTTTTTAACATTTGAGTGGCAGAAGTAACTTTAAGCTTTTGCACTTATAGTCAATAATATTTTCATTCCAGTAACACAGTTTTCATTAACTCCCAGTACTAGCAAATATGAAATAAATTAAGAAACAAAACACCCACAACTCTGGAGAGAAAATTACTAGAATTAACCCTTTTTCAAATAGGTTATATTTTGAGTCAGTTCAAATAATGTTTAAGGCTATAAATTGGCAGAAAATCAGGATTTTTCTTCAAATCAAATTCTCCAAATTATTAACTGCCCAGTTGTTTATATTGTATTGTGACAAGAGTCCATGGCCGTTATAAAATAAAAAAGGAGTTACTGCAATGCCTTAATTTATTTTGCTGAAAGCTTAAGCAATTTTGCTTCTGAAATGCCAGATCGTTTTCTTGAATGTGGGTTTGCTGGAATGCAAAGAAAACATGATCTGGTACATTTAACACAGTGAGTTTGCCTGATATAAAGTTATTAATAACCGTGGCTGTGTTGGGGGGGCTTGAAAGCGAGATTTCCATCATCCTTTGCTTCTTCATTTTCCTTTTAATTATTAAATGACCTTGACCATGCACTGCCCATGGGCTGGCATTTTCAATTCTTCGGACAAGATTGATTTCCTCTTTTCAAAAAACGTTTATTTGTATACATGTCCCCTCCTTTTTTCCCCCCCCTTTAAAAATGCAGAACTCCGGGATCAAATTGTGTCCGTTCAGGAGGAAAAGAAGATATTAGCCATCGAACTAGAAAATCTCAAGAGCAAACTTGCGGAAGTAATTGAAGAAGTATGTATCTTGGGCCTGAAAGGTCAGACTTTGGTGTTTTCGAGGTGTTTGGGGACTAGCCATGTTAAAAATTGCCACTGGAAGCCGATGTCTGACATGTGAACCAAGTACTAGTTCTGATCTGCTCCCCACATACCAAAGGGTGTAGAGAGTAAGACCATGAGGATTCATATACCCACTACTAGCTCCATAAATAAAACATGAAAGTAGCATTAAGTGTTCTCTATTGCCCCTCAGACTTCACTACAGGAGGCAGATTTGTGAGCGTGGTGTCTTGAGTTTAAGTCAGACACTCTATCACCGTGGGTGAAGAAGTGTGCCGCTTCTCCAGTGAAGGGCTGGCTCCGTTGGGAAAGGCTGTCCCCATGTACCTCCAACACAGGCCCATATGCTAGGCCAGCGGTTCTCAACCTGTGGGTGGCGACCCC
>NW_006380718.1:0-1674 GCF_000327345.1 Myotis davidii
AACCCAGGCATATGCCCTGACCAGGAATGGAACAGGTAACCTCTTGTTGCTTGGGACAACACCCAACCAATAAGTCACACCAGCCAGGGCAGAACTGTCTTTATTTTTAGTAAAACTCTCAAGGGTAACTGACACATAGTAGGGATTCAGATACTCTTTATCAAATAACTCTAGACCCAAATTAGCTTTCTAGTCCTTAAATAAATGTGTCACCTTAACCAATCACACCTTCTGCTTATATCTTTGTTGTTTCTCAAAGCTTGAATCCCCTTCTCTTTACATATGGCCAGATCTTGCCAAATCGTCGGAGCCCAACACGAACCTCCTGCTTTTAGAAGTCTTTCAAAGACTAGATGGACCATGGGAAACACTCTCCGCCAGATTCATGCTTGTTCTTACTGCATCTTTCAAGAATACTCAAGGACAACTCCTTATAGTTATCTAATTTTTGCAGTCATTTAACTCCTCCAAACAAATGCTTTGTGTCCTAAGTTGGGTTTGGAGATTCTCAAGTATAGAAACCACAGGTACATTTCTTTCACTCCACCCTCCCCAAAACTTCCACCCCATAGGCTATACTAGTATAGCACAGTAGTTATGTATGCATGGTAGCTATCCAATGAACCATGGGCCACATGATTCTAAACACTCAGGTTACATTTTTTATCTTCTCAAGCATAAATTTAAAAAATACATATTGTTTAAGATGGTCAAATTCTGGCTTTCTAGCAGGACTGGGTAAAACACAGAAACAGCCCTTCCGTGGCTTCTAGGCATGCCATAATCTTCCATTAGAGAGGATACCAGTTTGAAGCTTGGGTTTGGGAATTTAACTGGGACACAGTGATTTGCCCCCTCCACACCGTGGTCATCAACCCAAATCCCCACATTCTGTGACCACAGCACACTTAAGTTCAGACACACAGAAATACAAGCCTAAGGTCCAGTTGCCCTGGTGGAGAAAGGAGCTGTTACAGGAATGCTGAGTTACCAACAGTTCTCCTTTTGGAATGTAGATCAGCAAAGGTTAAAACAAAGGTTCTGGAGGTAGGCTCCAGCTCCTATGGTAGAAATATTGGCAGAAACTATAGGGTTAAAGAACCAACTAAGCATACGGCGGCCTCAGGACTTGATTTCAGGACTCTGATGATTTTAACAGTGCTGAATATCACCCTTCCCCCCTGCCCCCCAATTTTGTCTTGAGGTGCTTATGGTCCACTAATCTTGAGGTCCCCTGTTCTTCATGGGGCCCAGGACCCCATGCTCTGTTGTTTAAATTGACCTCTTTGGCACTGATTTTTCCTTCTGTCTTCAGAAGGCCTTGGGTCCCCAGTTAAGCATTTTATCACAGCTGATCAGAGAGCTAGCTACCTGACAAGGTTGTACTCGGATGGACTTGCACAGTGAGTGAGTGAATAAACCCTCTCTCCTAAGGACAAAGGGATTCTCCATCAACAGCCAAATTTGCTCTAATTAGCTGGCACTGAGGTTGGCAGTGGGAAGTCTTCTGAAGGCTAATAACGCTATTTTGAGGAACACCTGTATCTTGCCTGCTTACTGAATATGACAATGTGGAATACCACTTTTCATTCCACTAAGAAAGACTTTATCCCCATACTTTCTCTCATGTCTGAATCTAGACTCGCTTTGTTTTTAGTTAAATTACGCTCAAAG
>NW_006380719.1:0-1673 GCF_000327345.1 Myotis davidii
ATGGAATTCTAGAGTTGTGTCAATGTGCGATTCAGGAATCTGGAGACGTTCCGTAGCCCAATCTGAATCACAAATTCTCTATTTTTCAATTGAGTTCAGTGATGGGGCTCTCTCTTGTCACACGAACCTTTTCACTTGTATCAATGGTTTTCACTGATTCGGTGGATTCAGATGGGCTCCATGGTGCATGTATTTTTCAGGTAATCAGGCCTCTCTTACATAAGCAAAATCAGAAAATGGGTCCACTTTGTGAGGCTATTCCATCTCAGATGCTACTGCGCTTGAGAGATAGTTGCAAGCATCATGGATCTTGTCATATCAGTGTTTTTCCTCGTTACTGGAGTCCTTCTTGGAGTCCTAGGATTACCTGAACATGACAAATTGAATGGTTCAGCGGGTTCAACTAGTTATGATTCTGGCTTTGCTTAGCGTTGTGTCTGTACAGAGTATAATAAGGAAGCCGTAATTTGATTCTTGTCTAATGCTAAAGCATGATCAAGTACATCCCTTCCCGTTGTGTAACGCAGTAGAAGCTCTACAAAATAAGCCACCACTAAGAAAGCAATGTACCTAATGTAGCAATTCAATTAAACTCTTTGTCCTCTTTCATGTAGTTTGGAAAACTACCTTGCACCCAACAAAGCTAACAAAGGTGATCATTCTTTCGTCACATTTCCGTAGACACAATCTTGTTTCAGCAACAAGAAAGCTTCAGTCACCAATGCCATGATGTGAACAGCAGGCAATCATCTCATTTTTATGAAGGGATGTCTTGCCTTATATACGGAACTCATCATCAAGACAAGAGCAGCCAAATTTTGCGGGGTGGATTGAATAAAGGGTTTTAATTTAGCTTCTCCACTCCATTACCTTCTCCATTTGTTGATTCATTCAATGTCCTATTCGATTCAGATATTATTATAGAGCAAACTACAAAGTGTCTAGGACAATCCGATTCTACCGTTGATTGCATCATTTGCAACCTGGTAACTTAGAGATTTTAATAAGAAGTGGTGGAAGAAATGATTGAAACCTATCATCCAATGTTCGAATTGAAAGAGACATTGCGGCACACGCTCCACTAGTATTGCGATCCGAAAACACAATTTGGATTTTACCAACTCTGTAGCTTGGATCGAATGAGGCTTTGCAGCGTTGGTGGTGAGTATTCCAAAAGTTTGCCGTTTTGTTCTCGAATGAATCAACAAAACAGATCGACGGTGGAACCTGATAACTCCTGCAATCTCTGTTTATCATACAACCCCAGATCCCTGCGAGGTGTTTTGAGAACAGCCGTGCTTCATTTGAGTCTTGCCGCTTGAAGCTGTTGAGGGTTGATGAACAATTCCATTATTCATGTCCTGAACCATCCTAAAGACATCCCGAAGTGCGAAAGCTGGACAAGGCATCTGTAATTATTCCTGGATGATATATTGAGGAGGAATAAGAGTTGGTTGTTTTTGTAATGCAATTGATGGTTGCCACAAAGAAGAAGTGAGCTTGGGAAAACATGGGAGACAACAACTTGCTCTTTGTAGGTTCCCTAATTTAACCAAGAGAACATCATTCATTTCTACATAAGGAAACCGCTGTTGGTTTTACTTAGAGAAGATACATTTCCAATTACGACGCAGGGGAATCACCAAGAAAACAATCAACACCATTCAAGCAAA
>NW_006380720.1:0-1674 GCF_000327345.1 Myotis davidii
TTTTGACTATATTTTGAAATGTTAACACTTGGGTTGGGGAAAATTTATATCTTAGTATTAGTATGAAACTGGTAGTCACTCTCTCAGTCCTCTCTCCCCCCACTTAGTGTATTGTGTTCTTATGAATTCCTTGACTTAAGGACACTGTTTTCTCTGCTTTGATTGCCCTTTTCTCTTTTACCCTTTTGATCAACACTTACTGATTCAAAATTGTACTTAATTTTTTTCCCCTCATGCTTACCCCTGTTACCTTTCTTCTGCCTCCACACACAGAGTTAGATTTTTGTTTGTGCTGCCATAATACAACCTTCATTAAGAAATTCACCATTATATTCTCTTTGTATATTTAATATTACTTATTGTTATATAGCATAATATCAATATTGGTTTAGATACTATGGTAGATATTACTACTGTTCACCATTATTCAGTGTCGTTTCCTGCAGGAAGGTTATGCCTTCTGCCTTGAAGTCTGGTTTGGCCATATGACTTGCTTTAACCAATTAAATGTAAGCAAAAATGCTTCAGCTGATCTGCAATAGATATATATCTGAGTGAGAAATAAACTTAGTTATTTTAAGACACTGAGCTTTGGGGATTGTTACCTCAGTGTAACCTAACATATTCTATCTTAATTGACATACATGCCTGTCCTCCATCTGGAAGATAAAAACTGTACCTCATCACTTTTATGTCCTTAAAGCTATCAGACTAACTTTCCTAAGACATTTTAATTATTATATATCCTGTGGTGTAGCATTGTAGCATCGTATAGTGCAAAGAGCATGGGTTTGGAGTCAGACACATCCAAATTAAAATTTTTACTTTATGGCTTAGCTGAGTTACTTTGGAAAATGTCCTTGATTAGGTTCAGATTCATCATTTAAAAAATGAGATGTCTATAAAGTTATTGTATACATAAGATACCCAGTACAATAGACATTCAGAGAATTTTCTTTTTCTTACACTACATTGACTGTTGAATCAAGTCTCTAAAGTCCCTTTCATATGCTTTTACTTAGTTATTTGGTTTAGTTGTTAAATCTATGCACTGGCAAGTGGTGAACAAGGCCCAGTCCCAGTCTTTAAGGAAGTTATAGTCAAGTGGCCAGTATTTCTCCCTCCCTATCTCCAAGTATTTAAATCATGTTGATACTGCGAGGCCTCACCACATCCTTGAAATTTTGCCTAATTTTTTCCCCATTTCAAAAAAGAAAATATTCAGAAGAGCATTCTCCCTCCTGATTTTTCAAAGCATATTAATGGTATCCATGTGTCTCTTACAATGTATATTGCATTCTGCTATAATAGGTTTTGTTATATTCATATACATCATGTATATTTTCAAGTTTCTTTTCTAGATTTTAAGGTCTTGAGTATTGGAATCTCATATTATTTATCTTGTATTCCTCAAATAAATGAAATGATGTAGTAATGAACAGTATCACTTCTTAGAAGATCTTTTAAGAATTTGTGGGTATATTTTTGTTCGTCAGTGATTGGAGGGAGCTAGTGGTATTAGTGAGGAGAGACCAAGAATGGAAAACTTCTTGCAATGCTCAGGATAGTTTCTCAAATTCAGTAGGTCCTCAGGTTACATCAGCAATCCGTTCCTACAGCGTGACGTAATGCAATTTTCAATTTTTGCCATACGTTGGAACCCACCTACATAAG
>NW_006380721.1:0-1674 GCF_000327345.1 Myotis davidii
AAAAAACCACAAACCTATATAATTAGATGACTCTCTTCTCTCACCTGCTCCTGTATAATATTTCTGAGCAACCATCATATGGCAGGCAGATATGAGGTACTTGATGCCCCTTGTCTTATGTTTAGAAAAATATCATTGGACAAGAAAAACAGGGATGCCACACAGATCTGTGGCATTGCCATAGACTTTAGGAAGAAATTATTGATATATTATTGACACATTGTTGGCACAGTTAAACAGTTTGCTCATTCAATCTTTATTTAGTGAGCCCATAGCATTTGTATATCAACATCATAAAATACATGAACCATAGGTTTCCTGCTCTCAAGGAGGATATATCTGGGAGTGATTTAGTCTTATCAGAGACAGTGCTCTCTGTGAAGGGAATGAACTGAAGTGGGGACAGTGACAGCCTGTGAGCAGCTGTCACAGGAATGAGCCAGAGGAGAGGGCACTTATATATTCAGCTCAGAAAAGACGTGGGTCACATGTAACTACGTGTAGGAACACGCCTCACAGCTGAATTTTAAGGGCGATTATGCAACTATGACAATACTAAGCAATATCTGATTTCCCTTTAGGTTTGAGACCTGCAAAATAGAACTATGTTATCTATCTCCTCTCACAGCAGTGCTTAATGATGTGTCTGTGCAACAACAGAACAATCCTTTAAGGGAGCGCGTGAGTGACAGTCATTGACAAAATTTGCTGGGAATTAATTTTCTGCAGTGCCCCAGCGAACACATGCATTTTATATTTCAAGCTCATTCTTGCAGATGAAAGAAATGTAGGATCAAATGGGGCCATAGTCGATACAGGGTGAATATAACACAATATTTTCAGGGGAAAAGTGTTCCTATTTGTTCCAAAGAAGGTTATATAGAGACTGAAGTCGCTGGTAAAGAAACATTAAATGCTTGAGGACTAACCCACCTTGAGATTGTTTAATAATGTTACCTTCTGAGGCCTGATTGCTTCAGGTTTCTGATGTATGGTTATTTCCAATGTTCCTCTCTAGAAGATGGTGCTCCTGGGAAGAATAAACAGGACTGGGAAATAAGATTTTTACAAAAGCAATTTCCTTAAAGTTACTCACAGCTTATCCTCTGAAAGGATTTTTTTTAGAGGAATAAACAGGATGCTAAATAGGATCCAAATGCAAGTTTTGTATTAATAAATGACCCCCAAATAGTATAAGAGATAAAAACTACCCTTAAATCAGACCTCCAGATTAGCTTTGAATCCTGGCTTTGACACATACTAGCTGTGTGATTCTGGCCAAGTTACTTAACCTCTCTGTGCCTTAAAATGTCTACTCTATAAGGTTGTTGTAAATAAGTTAACTCAAGTTTCATGCTTAACATGTGTTGGAAGTAGTCCAGTTACTCCTGCCTTTGAGCAAGTGCTCAAGTAGTGCTGTGGTTGTTATTGAATGATCTCGAACCTTAGCCATTTGCTGTTGATCATGCTGAGGGTCACCAGGTTTCATGCCCATAAGTGGCTGCTGATTATGGAACGCCAGAAACATTTTCAGTGGTGGTATAATAATTATAATTCCTTATGTGAAGGCCAAGGCTAATTCCTAAGACCTCTGCTTCTTTCCCAAATACTACACCTCAGATAAATTTCCCTTTATTATAGGGGCATATCATTTATTCCCTATTTCCAGAAATG
>NW_006380722.1:0-1674 GCF_000327345.1 Myotis davidii
GGGCACATAAAAGAATCAACCAATGAATGCATGGGTGGGCACAACAACAAATTTATGTTTCTCTTTTCCTTCCTCTCTCTCTAAAGTCTATTTTAAAAAAAAAAAAGCAGTTTTAAAGAGTTATCTGTCAAGAATACCAAATATGAGAACCCTAAATTAGGGTGAATGGGGATAGTTGCCAGTGGCTGGTGATATATTTCCTAAGTGTCAGTGGTCTAAAAGCCTGTCACTGGGAGGCTCAAAGATAATGTTCTGACCATCTCGCCAGGGGTGAACCTCATGGGGAACCCCGATTGCTCCTGCAGCTGGATAGATATTTGCCTGAAGCAGAAATCCCTTTACTCTCTCCCTATTCATCATCATCATCATTATTTTTTCACTTTGTTAGCAGATGTTTCTTTAGTGCACTGACATCCTTTTTAATTTGCACATTTATTAATTCGGCTGCCAGAGAACAGAGCTCTTTACCTGCCGAGACCTCTCCATGCCTTGGGGCTGGAGGCATTGCCCGTAAACTGCTGCCCTGGCCACCAGGCAGCACGAGGCAGCATGTCTAACCTCCAGTACCTTTAAGTGGAATCACTGAATGACCAGTGCAATTTTGGCTTTTCTCCAAGTAAAAGGAGCTGACTGCTCCCCGTCCATTTACTCGTCCACTCCAGGGGGGATTGCTTGGATTCTATCATGTCCCCTCACAACATCCCATTTGCGGCTGCGACAAAGAAGTAAGCAATTAATCAGACATCCCTTGGAACAATACTGACCTGCCAGCATTCAGATGCTTTAATTAAAATCTCTGCACAGTATATGCCAGGGTGACAGCCTAGCAATGTCTCCACCAGGCGGGTAGCTGCCCCGCTCACCAGTCCTGAAGCAAACCCATGTTACTGACCTCCCTGGAAGGAGACCGTAGGGTGCGGAGAGGGCGTCTGGGCGGTTTGTGCTGCTGCTGCTCGCCTGCAGAAATGGCTTCTGCTCGCAGCACGCTCATTCAGAGGCCAGCACAGAGGATGGCCTGTAGGGAGAGTTTCTCTGTCACTCTCCTTTTGTTCTTTCTTTCTTTTTCTTTCTCTTCTTTTCTTTGGTGGGAGGGGGGCAGGGACGGGGGTCTAGCCCAGGAGGAGTCATATTTTACCCAGAATGTGAGGCTTAATTCACCTCTGCTGCTTCGAAAATAAAATGTCAGTGCAACTTTGAGATTTAAAAAGTTTAAATATCAGTAAGCACAGAGAAAGCTGGATTTTTTTTTCTTCAATGTTAACTCACCCGTGTGACAGGTTTTAGCCTCTTGATATTCGTGCCTGCTCCCCAGTTGTTCCTGTTGTTGCACAGTGAGACCGAGATTGTAAAGTCCCAGCATACAAGGCATCAGGGGTAGATTATTTTGGAGCGTTTGGAAAGACTGCCATCCACTTATCTCATTAGCTCACACATTTTTTCCAAGGTGGATATATAATTTCATTGAAACATGTCAGCATTTCTTAAACACACATGAATTCTCTTCTTGGTTATGTGCTTCCACATTTAACACGTACCTACTTCTCAGTGGTAACGTGGACATGTTAAGAGGTAATTTCTAACTCGGGTAGATTACTTTTCAGCCTCAGCCAAGCTAACGTAAAATGCCTCTAACTCTTCATGTCCTACGCTCATTGTCTTACACTTCAAGTTTAA
>NW_006380723.1:0-1675 GCF_000327345.1 Myotis davidii
TTTATGTTTCCATTTAATAGGAAAATAGGATGTTTCAAAAAACATAGTCTCAATAAAATTATGTAAATATAATTTACTTTATTTTCTCTTGCAAAAGCCATATACTAGAAAGGCACCAATTATTGAAGTTACAATAAATCAGGAACACATAAGGTAAAATTCCCTAGTTTATTTTACTTTTTTCCAAATTCCAGTCTAATTGACTTAATGAAGTTAAAAAAAATGGCCTTTTCTGTAGTACTGAAGGAAATATTTAAAATAAGGTTAATTTAATAAATGGGAAAATGAGGACAATTAAATGGCCAATTGCATGTGTCATACCTGGTAAAGCAGTCAGACTGATTAATGACATATTTTCTACTATTGTTTAAACAATCTAGGAATGATTTTGGGGAAAGTACACTTATACCTTTTGGTGATTCAGTTATCTGTCTGACCATACTAATGAAATAATCTGTGGCACCTTTTGAGTACGTGCCCAGATTCCAATATTCCCTTTCTCTCAGAACATCATGATCATCTGTGCTGGTTTCAGCCTCCCTAAACCATGCTCAAAACAGAGCCATCTATATAAATAGATATTGGTCCTGCAGACATGTTTGGTCACAGTTCAAATGGATTTAGAATGAACAATAGATAGAAGCCAGGCCAACCAATATATGCCTCCAGAGAATGTAGAGCACTCTCATCATTCTCCATGGAGAAATTACAAAATCGGAATCTGTGAACAAGAGAAACAGAAAATGCTGACCTTTGTGTGTTGTGATTTTAGCAATAGTAAAGTTAAGAAAAATATCGATTACTAACTTTGGGTCAAAACGCAGAAACGTGTGAAGTGTTTCAGTCCATATATGTTGGAACTTTTTTCCTTTTCTTCAGTTGCAGCGTTGCTCTTCCCATAATCAGAAAGATAAACTACTACCACAAAGGGGGGAAAACTGTAACACGCAACCATCTCTTAAATATTTTAATATCTGTGGGTGGGCAGCCTCTAAGATGGTCCTCAACAATCCTGCATCCTGGTTCACAGCCTTGTATGATGTCATCCCTTCAGTGTGGGCTAAGCTCATTGACTTGCTTCTAATACACAGATTGTGATAGAAGTGAAGAGATGTCACTTTTAAGATTAGGTTACAAGAGTGTGGTTGTCCTCTGTGCCGGTTTCTCACTTTCTCTCTCTCTCTCATACCGCACATGCTCATATCACGTTGTGAGTGGTCAGTCCTAAGGTGAGGCTCCCACAGAATGATAAGAGCCGAGGCCTTTAGTCTACCAGCAAATGAGCTGATGAAGCCACCAAGAAAAATATGGGTGACACTGGAAGTGGAACTTTTTAGCCCCAGGCAAATCTTGAAGTGATTTCAACTCAGGGAACAGCCTGTATGCAACCTCATGAGAGACCATCTCAGAAAAAGTTTGTGGTTTTATCCAAAAATAATTTGTTACACAGAAACGAAGAGCAAACATGTCATTTGACATTTTAAAGATGTTTTATATTTAAATGTTATTTCCTTTAGCTTTCTAAAAACATAACCACACATAAAAAGGTAGTTAGTAAATCCATAGTTTGAGTTTAGATCATTTTGTGTTTCTATTTCTTGAAATATTTTTTAATGAATTGGCAAAGAGGGTATGACCTCTAGAAATATTTTATTGATCTCAAAGAGGAAGGGAG
>NW_006380724.1:0-1675 GCF_000327345.1 Myotis davidii
CTGTACTGGGAAACCAAAACTATTGTGTTACTTGATTGCAATATTTGTTTGATGGCAGTGGTCCAGAACCACACCTGAAATATCTCTGAGGTATGCCTGTACAGATATACATTAGAAGGTTCCTTTTGTTTGTTTGTTTTGGCTGAAAATTTAAAATGAGAAAGGGGTGAGAAACAAGTGCTCTGAAGGGCTATATCATCCAATGCGAGAAGAAATACAGTAAAGATATGACCAAATAGGTAAACAAAAACCTATCAGGTAGTAACAAGGCAGAGAATTAAATCCGAGTGATGTGATAAAGGGTGAATTATTTAGGTTAATGCTAAATAATTCATACTAAGATGATTACTGCAGTAGAATCTCTCAACAACCTCAAGTTCACTAAATCATCAGATTAAATGATATTCACCATCCTCTCTGCAGAACAGGTGGGCAGGTGCATACTCTAAGCTAAATGACCACCACTGGTAAGCTTCTTTGTAGTGGAAATAGCAGGAGTTAGCAGTACCATGGAATCACGGCTCAAGAGAGTTTAGGCAGAGAGTGATTAACAACGCTGACCGCATCAGAGTTACCAAGTAGGGGGAGAAGGATGAATTTGGTAATTAGAAAAGTGTTGGTGTACTCCCCGTCTTCCAGGGTCTGTATCAGCCACGGAAGCCCTACATCTCGACAGTAAACTCACTAAAGTGACCAATCTCTGAGGCTTTACTCAAACTCATAAGATAACGCAAAATGCTAATTCGTTCACTTTTAATGATAAATATACCAGACCAGTCTTTTCTGTGTGGTTTTGCTTCCTGATGGCTATAAATAACTTAGTATATTAAAATGCATGTCAGAATGTTACTTACTGTTCCATTCTTACCCTATCAAAGCATGTATCCCAATAAATGAATGCTGCATCTTGTCTTGCTCCTCATCACATACTGTATGTGTGTTTGAGTCATTGCGCTTTACCTGGTGCTTAGCACAGTGCAGGGCATATTTAGATTTTTAATAAATAATTAAGAGATGTAAACAAGCTATTAACTCATGACTCTATCATGATGTCATACCTAATAAATCATTCTCCCCTTCCTTAGAGACAATTTTCTTTTTTTATTTTTAAAAATGATCTCTTGAAGAGCACTAGAGACATGTTAGACAACTCCTTTCTCTGATTGTTCATTATTTATGAAAACGATTGATCTTCTCTTTGTATTTGTACTTAGGAAAATGATCACCCAAAACCATACTCTTCAATTAATTCCTACGGTAATTACTATCATAGAATATTTTCTTTTATGACTAATGGCCTGCCTGCCCTATTGAGATATGTAAAATATAGGAAAGATACGGTCTTCTAATCTTTTTTCGTACGATTCTAACCACAGGATATTAACTATAAATTTAATTAACTGGAAATACAATATAATAAAGTCACCAAATGGAAAGGATGATAAATTCCTTGTGCTGCTAATTCTGGTTTATAGGTACCTTTCACCGCAGTCACATGGCTGGAGAGAGACCTGCTTGTCACAGTCTCTTTGTCAACAAACACTTTACTTCATTTTTAAATCTTTATTGTTGAAAGTGTTACGTATGTCCTCCTTTTCCGCCCATTGACCCCCCTCCAGCCCTCCCCGGGCCTTCACCTCCTTATTGTCTGTGTGTCCATGGGTTATGCATATAT
>NW_006380725.1:0-1675 GCF_000327345.1 Myotis davidii
AAAAACAACATTAAATAAGTTTCCTATAAATATTGATTCAGTAATTGGGCAAAGAAAGTTTTACTCTCTGGAAAGGTTTAATTTTCCCATAGGTTAAAAAAAAAATCATGTCAGCCTTTTGTTAATGGGCACTGGCAAAGGGGTGCACCATTAAATTCATTAAGTGGGCATAACAATCATTGTCTGCTAAGTGACCTGTAAAGGTTGGAAATCCAGCAACTCTGGGTTTGTCCGTTCTACTATGCAAACTTTCAAACACATTCATCTTCATATCATCAGTGGGAAATACAGCCTTGAAAAAAGGGTTAGGTCTAAACAGAGAGAAATATGCAACATATGAAAATAAACAACAACAAAAGTAAAAGGACTATGTGTTAAAAGCTTATTAGTATAAAAAGATACAGTAAAATATATTTCTTTCATCTGTACTATGATAATTCTTGCCATAAACAAAGAGTGCATGCCAAAGAGTCCTACTCTTTTTCTTCTAAGGTTAACATATACTTCTGTATTGCGCTTTCATGAGAATTGGAATAGTAATTCATTATGCATTTACCTGACTTTAATCCTCTTGGGATTTGATCAGGATGACAATACTTAGTGCTTGAGGATTCACAATGAAAATTATGAAACCTCAAGATATATCTGCTTATTCACAATTAAATAAATCAGCCTTTCATCCTTTAATCTGCTCTAAAAATGAAATAATTGAGCTAGAACAGGAATTGTTCCATCTGATTCAAAACATTTGGAGGTCAGAGTCTCAGAAGAGAGATTTTTCACATGTTTATTTGCTCTAAATCGTATAATTGGTGCATTAAAATGAACAAATTAGAAACAAGCAACCAGAGGGCGCTGGATTAGCAAGAGTCTTAAAAGCTTTGCAGCTTCTTCATATAATTATTGAGGAGGCATGTTTAATTAGCATAACACACATTAGCAACAATTAAACATAATCAAGGTCAGGAAATTAACCCTTTTACAATTTAAAATGGGCATTTTCGTTTTATAGTACTCTCAGGCCAGCAGAAATGATCATTCGTTTCACTGTAGTATTCTGATACTCTTACAACATTAAAAACCACCCTTTTGCTATCACTATAATGCCCTAATTTACAGGTAGGAAATAGAAACTTTAGTTTCTGGAGATATCTATATAAGATTCTCATAAATGTGGAAGTTCCGCACTCAAAGGAATGAAGATGCACCATACAATTTCGAGTGACGATGCTTTGCTAGCCAGACTCTTTCTGAGTCGAGTGAAAAATGGAATGAAGAGACTTAAATAGTTGCTCCATTTCCTAATCCCACATCTTGTACCTCAATTGAAAGGGGTTAAGAGCCCATTAAATTCTCTTCTTGGTCCATAAGCTTCTTTTCAGTACCTTTCCCAGGTTGCGAAGAAAATTTCCTGAAGGTTAGCCGTTAAAGATTACTGCACTCCTGAAAATCCTTGACTTATGTCTTGAAACATAGGGTCATTTTAATTATCTATGGATGAAAGACTGGTTTGACTTCAGCTGACTTTAGGTGTCTCTTATGA
Source organism: Myotis davidii (assembly GCF_000327345.1). Taxonomy (NCBI): domain Eukaryota; kingdom Metazoa; phylum Chordata; class Mammalia; order Chiroptera; family Vespertilionidae; genus Myotis; species Myotis davidii. Next base: position 1,544 of record NW_006380725.1, read on the forward strand.
TGTATAACATCTTAAGGTTCTGAAATACCAATTCTCATTACAACATGAGAAACTGCTGTATTTTCTCAGCTTTTCATTTCTATTTCTATTCTATGTAGTTGATTACTACTAATGCACGAACTCTAATTTCTA
>NW_006380726.1:0-1676 GCF_000327345.1 Myotis davidii
AAAAAAAAAAAGACACAAAAAACAGTTTATACCATTGGTCCTATAGCAATTATTAATAGTGCCTCCCTTCATTCTCAAAAGTGTCCTGGTTTGGATGATAAATTGTATGGTCATTTTATCAATAGGGTTACTGCACAATGTAGTAAGCTCAGTGTTAGCTTCAATATAAAATGGCATTACACAAATAAGATTTAGCTAGGACTCAGAGCCTTGCCATTAGGACATTCATTCATTAGTTCATTATGTATTATCCAAACTTTAGCATATATTTATTGAGCACCGTGTGTCAGTAAATAGTTTTGAGCAATTTACTGAGCATTGTTTGTAGGGTGCCAGAAATTCAAATGAGAGTTATAGAAGGGCAAAGTGTATGATATGTGTGTTGTATATATCATTTAGTATGTAATAAGAGAGGTTGCATTTCACATAGTATAAATGAGGAAAATGGTTTGCAGAGGTTATTCTTGGTTATTCTTACACAACTCATATGTGGAAAGTTGAAATGTATGGACCGTCATTATTAAATTTTTTCACTTGTCGCTTCATCATTTTACCTATTAGGCCAAACTGAGAGATGCATTAAAGAACCTTGAGCTTGGGATATAGGAGGGAATAGATAGTGGTGATGATGAGAGAGGCAGAACACTCCTAAACATAGTAGCTTTCTGAGCTGCTAGGACCATTCATTGGGAGAGCTTGTCTAGGCCTTCCATGGAAATTGTGACCCATGTGGATATACCAATTGGGATAGCACAGTTCTCATGTCCACTGAATGATCTGCTGTTACATAGATTCTTCCATTTTCTCGGACTGCCATTTGATTTACTGTTGTCTTCTTGCTCCTCGCTGACATCAATGCTTATTCCATTTGTAATGTTTTTCTTACAATCAGACAAAAGTGATTATGTGTACTTATTCTTGCCATTTTCCCTCTGTCCTAGAATCCTCCTCCTTTCCTCTCTATACACTTTTGTGCTTGCCTCTGACCTTGCCTCTTCATGAAGGGCCAGTCGTTTTAGGCTGCCTTGGGAGACTTCTGGACTAATATAATAAAAACTGACAGAGGGCATACATACAAGTAGCAGATCAATAGTTAACTTCCAATGTGCTCATCTTCAATTATTGGGTCCACTAGCAATAATAATGAAAGTTTTCTATTTATTGAACACCTTCTTCCATGTGCTCTGCAATGTGCAAACACATTCCATAGTTTTCTATAAATAAAATCTTCAGATGTCTTTGACTTGTAGTTTCAGCTCAGGTGTTGTTTTCTCTGAGTGATTTTATTGCCTGACCTTTCTGCCCTCTCCCAAAGTAAGCAGCGTAATAAATTCCAGTCTCATCATCATTATCTGTCAACTGGAAATCCAGGGCTAGGTGAAAGGTAGACTAGGAAACCATGTCTTATCATGAAAGCATGCTGGATCTCTAATAGCTCATTAGCATACTATATACAAGCATCGTGCTTTTAATGAGTTACGTGGTGTGATAATTAAGTAGTATTTCTTTGCAGTTTCCTCTTATGTGGGAAAAAAGGGGGAACAGAATAGGTTGACTAATGATGGAAAAGGGGTGTTAATGCTTAAGTACAAAGTTTTAAGTAATTATCATTCTGGAGACAAAACAGCTAGCAAACTCTCAAGGGAAGAAAATAAAATACTTATGTTAAAAAAAAA
>NW_006380727.1:0-1675 GCF_000327345.1 Myotis davidii
TTTTTGTCTAAGAAATAAAATTATAAATTCAAATATACTTCAGAATAAAATGGCACAACAATGCAAGCAGGTAAAAGTTAAGTATTTATGCCAATAACAGGGAGAAATAACTGAAAGTTATACATTATCCAAAACATCATCACATCAAATGATGTTAGTTTTATTTCTCATAAAAATGTTTACTTATTATTTTACTATAAGGGAGAAAATTAAGTTAGAAACCCTTTTTAGTTTTTTTCTGCTCTGGTATTCAGGTTTATGAGTGATGAAGGAAAATAAATAAATTGGAATAATCCACAGCCTATATTTATCATGTTTTTATAAGATTAAAGTGTTTCAAAAGCCTTGTTGAATAAAGTTTCTCTTCTTTTCTATAGGTTTCTGTAGTCAAACTTTAGAAGTTATTACAGTATTTAGTAATTACCTTAAAAGAATATAATTGCTTCCCAAAACCAAATTGCCTTATTAATTAATCTCTCCTGGCTTTGCTTTGTAATATATTTGCAAAAATAGCTTACTTGTTTTGTATTTGTCTGAAAAGAAACACAAAAACTACCTTTCAGAAAAACCATATTAAACCACTGTTCTGCTTATTCTGGACAAATAGCAAAATAATAATAATAATGATGATAAGAGTTAGGTTTAAAAACTTATGTGAGTTTTTTTTATGTTAACTAGTATTAACTATCTCAAGGCTTTGTAGGAACTAAGCTGGCAAAGACATATTTCCTTTAAAAAATATGTTGTAAGCCTGAGTTACAAATGTTAAAGCTTCCCCAGTGAATTTATACACGTTGATCCCCCTAAGCCTCCCTCTTAGGGCCATATTACCCTGTACTCTTGAGATGTTTGGCCCATCTGGGAACTTGCCTTCCTCGCCTAGAGCTGGGGGAGCCAACAGTGTGGGAGGACATGCATAACACTGACTCAGACCTTTGAGCTCTGTGAAATAACCACCAGAGAGAAAGCAAGAAGAAAAAACAAAGGCACCATACCCAAACTGTGCCCGCCACGCTCAGGACCAGGCCGAAAATCCACATGGAACACATCATTTCTGAGGGGGTGGGGGTTGGCTCTTGAGGAGCAGCACTCCAGCTGCAAGAAAAGAGGACTGCCTTCCCTCCCAGTTCCCATCTCATTTAAACCTGCGGGAGATTCGATTAATCATTATCTTCGTCCTGTTTGGATGGTCAACATGCATTCTACATTCCTTGCTTCTTCTCCAAGGTTGGTGTCCCAGCAGTTCTTGCTCAATTCCCTCATGCTTGTTTGCTTCCCATAAGCTGTTGCAAAAGCAGCAGCAGAGAGGGGCAGATCCCACATTCCAGGAACAAGGTGGCTTTGGAAATCCAGAGGAGAACATAGGAGAACACACCGAACTTGAGTACTTGAAGGAATATGGAGGCATGCTAGCGGTAGCCCACTGTGAAACAGAGATTTGACAAACGATATTTCACTCTATGTAGGAATTATGGTTGGATGATCTGACTTTTAAAAAATGACTAAAGGCCTCCTAAAAACTTACCTTGAACAGATCATTTTTCTCTATCCAAAATGGTTACGACAGCAGCCTCTGACTCCAATCATTCTAGGTACATTGTCCCAGCTACAGCATTTCCCAGTTCTGAGCTTCTGGACACATTCGTTTCTTTACTAGAGGCCTGGTGCATGAATT
>NW_006380728.1:0-1676 GCF_000327345.1 Myotis davidii
TGCTCAACCACTGAGCCACGCTGGTCAGGCTAGGATGAGTTTTCTAGCAGCAGAGCGTGAGGCAGGGATTTAGATGCCGATGGTTTGGTGGGGGAGTGCTCTTGGGAGAAGTGATGTGTCCAAGTGAGGCTGAGGCAGGGAAGGGTGAGGTCTCCGCTGGACCAAATTTCAGTCTGACCCCATCGGGAGCTCTGGATCATGAGTTGCACCAGAGTTGTCCCACCGTAAGGTGAGGGGCTGACCTTTTGTAGTCTCCCCAACCCTGTGCAAGACAGACATTGACCTGAGTCTGACCTGGGGGTGAGGGTGTGCATGGCCATGGGTAGGGGGGGCTTTTGTAAGGCCAATTTCCCAGGGAAGGAGGGCAACAATTGAGAGAAGGAGTGCATGGAGTTGGGAGGGGCCCTGGGTGCAGCACCATTCGCATCCACTAGAGTGTATACTACAATGTTCTTTGTTCCAACCCTCCGGCCTCCCATGTGACTCAGAAGAAGAGCCGGTTCTCTGAAAAGGACTGCCAAGGCCTGTGGGACCTGGGGTTCACGCTGACCTTCTCTCATGGATGTCTGTGGGGCGATGCTCAATGGTTCATGTGGCCCTTATTATTCTAGTTCCCCTTGTCTTGGCTGGACTTTCCCTTAGCTTTTCTGTTTCCACAGCAATGTCTATTTGGGACATTATTTCACATTTCATCCGCATGTGTTGAGCCACCCAGTTCTCTTGCCTTGTGTGTTTATTCCAAAGATCTATAAGTGCTCTAGAATTTGGCTTTACATGAACACTTGACATATGGTATGTCTTTTCTGGGCTCTGAAGAAATCTTCCTTCCTTCACCAAACAGGATCAGAATTACTGTCTCCGTTTGATATTGGCTCATGGTTGAAGATAGAAAAAAGAGTCTTTGAGATCAAAATCTTTTTTTTTAAAATTTCACCCCAAAGGGCTGCTAGATAAGGTAGGCTTCCTTATCTGGGCCGCCTCCTTACCTGTTCCACCTGGCCTTCCTGCCCCGTGCAGGTTTGTCTCGTAGATCTCTGCTGGCTGGGCTCTTTTCACGACTGTTCTCCATCTTAATCCTTCTCTTTATTGTTGGTACCTGTTGCTTTTGTCCTCCTGGCACGCTTCACCTTTCCGAGTTCTCGTCTAGCACTCGGTTCCGTTACATAGCAAATCGAGGGAGGTTATTGAAATCTGGTTCTTCGTCCAAAGGATGCGCTGCCTCCGGCCTTACTCACTGTCCACGTGGTGGGGGTCTTGGTACGGAGAGGCCCTCTGGGGTGACACTGTGGTCCTTCTTTGAGATGTTTTAAGACATTTGCATCAGCAGTCTGGCTGCTCGATCGGAAACACGGCCAAGTTCCCGAAGTGACAGTTTTTTCTGACAAATGTCTTCTCATTTCGGGACATATGTTACTTAAAGACATACATCTAAGGACTAATTTCACATTGGAGGTTGGGACACATAGCACATGTACTAGTACATGGAGGGCCCGTTGTGTGGTAGTCATGGGCCCGGGTAGGGGGCTTCTGACACATAGGAGGAGCTCAGGGAATCAGTGGAGGTTGAATAAAATGGAACCGGTTGGGCTGGAGAATGCAAAGATCAGCAAAACATGGTTTCAAAAAACTCAAAGTACTAGAAGGAGAAGTGGACCTGCAAACACATGGTTATGATA
>NW_006380729.1:0-1676 GCF_000327345.1 Myotis davidii
GAGTTTATAATCACTCCAGGACAGGCTGAGGCACAATCTTGACACATACCTTGATGACCAGCAAGGCAGGGGACAGAGAAAATGAATCATGTACCAAAACTTAGAGCTTCCACCCTGAAGTGACACATCACCTTTTCTCACTTTTTATGGGCCAACGCTGGTCACATGACCACTCCTGACTCTGAGGGTGCATGTGCCAGAAAGGGAAAGAAAATATTTGGAGAACTGTTCTAATAACTGCCCAAATCCACCCTTCACTCACCAAATAGTTCACTCTCCTACACACAAACTATACTCACCCCCTTTTCAAGAGTGCAACCCAATAATTCCATTGTGTCATGGCCACAAGCCCAGAGTTCAGTATTTCTGGATGATGTACCGGCGTGGAAGTCTGGTGGTGACACCTCTCCATGAACTAAGAGGGAAAGTTCTCTTCTCCCCACCTGTTCAATATGTATAACAGCAGGGCAGGAATGGGATCATTACAACCATAAAATCATATATGTGCTCCTATTTGAAAAGGATAGAAGGAGAGACATCTAGCAAACACTAGCTGGTAGCAATTCTGACACCTTGCTCACTAGTCATTTTGAGGGCCCTCACCGTGGGTGTCCAGCAGAAAATTATCTTTCTAGGTTCACCGACAGACAAGACACCCGTATGTTGGCAGAAGTGAACGACCTGTGGGAGAAATCGGGAACACTTTGAACGGGGAAGTCTGATTTCTAACAACACAGCTAGCTGGAATCATGCCATCACGATGTTGGTTACCCAGAATAAGAGCTGTCATTCATTCGTCACCTCTCCAAAGTACCGAAGACTGCTCTGAAAACTATAACTGACTTTCACAACAGCCCTGTGAGATCTGTACTATTGAGCTCATCCACATTTTATGAATGAGGCAAGTGGCACAACGGTATTATCTTGCATGCACAAGTTCCTATAACTAGGAAGTAAGTAATCAGAGTAGGATATTTGATCCCAGGTAACAGGCATTTAGAGACTTTGTACTTAATTCTTATCCTATTACCCTTCAAAGGATTAGAATATAATTATGTGCATTAAAAAATAATCAAAATAATTTCAAATTCGATATTTTTAATAGGGGTATATATTCCATTTTATAGGTAATTTAGCATGTTTAATTAAGCATATTTTTTTTCAATTTTTAAAATTTGCAACAAACACATAAGCACACATCACTTGTACAATTTAGATAGATGCGACTTAGAGTTTATGTGATTGAGATCTTTTTTGAATTTTTATCGTATTTCAGGCCCTGCCAGTAAGTGGATGCAAAGAAATTAATTCATAGTCCTTTTTGCAACTTGGAGGATTTTTAACAATGCTAGGGGGAAAAGTCATACACAAACTGTTGGTGTATTTTAGAACTTGGTTGTTGCAATGTAAAATACTTATTTGATGTCTGAAGGCTAATATACATAAAACCACAAGGTGGCAGTCATGACACATGATTGTGTCTTTCGGCAATTTTATGCATTTCTCAAAACAGTGGTGTGGACAACTATTTTATGCCAACTTGGAGAGATGTTTTGTTCATTTCATAAAATAAGTCTGATGATTAGTAAGTATTTTTTACTTGCTAAGACATATGGCTTGTATTTTCTTCCCTGAACCTTTTATCTCCCCTCTTCTTTTCTTTTCTTTTTCTTTTT
>NW_006380730.1:0-1677 GCF_000327345.1 Myotis davidii
ATATATATACTTAATACAGCAGTTATATGCATACACATATGCATTTCTATCTTTCCACACATATCTATATAGCTGTATCTCCAATAATGTTACATCCCATATCCCTTGCAAAAAAAGTTGGGCATCTATGTATTTTAATAGTTTAAAGGGGGCAGTATAAACCATTCTTCCTTCCAGTTTGTCAAGATTGATATGCACAAGTGAAATGACATGGCAACAGAGTAAAGAGATATTTTAAAATACATTTAATGTGAACAATTTCTATTTTTAGAGAAATATTTCTTTCATTTAACTTGTTATTTCAAAGTCAATAAGTAAACTTGCCCGGTACATATTGTTAATAGCGCAGTTGCTAGGTAAGGTAGTTTTATTTAATCAGTCTCTTTTTACTGTACTCTGTACCTTCTGATGCCCAGAAAGTAGAAAAATACATCTAGGTTTTTTTTAAAGTTTACATCCTCTGAACACCACATGACTATTATCATGTCCAAATATCCTCAAACTATTTGATTCCAAATCTAAAGGATTTGATACAGAGCAGTTTAGCATAAGCTGAGTGTATTAATCAAAGTAACCATAACTGTTGTGAGATCTAAATCTCTAAATTTAGTGGCTTAATAGAGTAGACATTCATTTATATCCTGATCATATGAATTGAATACTAGTTTCTTATCTCTAAGTGGCCAAATATGGGTTCAGAGACCCCATTTTTTTCCATTTTAAGAGAATGTCTACTAATCCAAAGCATCAAATTTGTCTGCATGCATCAGTTACATGGGAGCTGGGAAACCATGATAAATGTATATCCAGTTCTTAATCACTTTGGTCTGAAATTGACACACATCTCTGTTCAAAATGCACTAGTAAGAAACAATGTTACCTAGATGGATAAGGACATGGCCTTGAGGCCAGAATGTCAAAGTATATCTCTACTCTGTAATAGGAAATCACAAACATCTGGCCATTGCATTCATATGAGTAGTTGTACCAATGCACCCAACATACACTTGAGTGCACTTATACAAAGCAATTATGCCTTAGTCCTTCATTATCTGATTAAGAAAATAAGACATTCAAAGGCTGTGTCCAGTTTTATCATGCACACAGACACAGAATTTCTGGGACTCTCAAAAGTCATATACCAAAAGCACCTTTAAAACTGCATTTTATCAGCTTGATTTTCTTAGATTGCATACCGGAAGCAGGGGTTTTTTAGAGAAATGATGCTATCTTTAGAATTCAGGTTTCAGAAATGGATCCCCTCTTGCAAACAATGGGGCTTCAGCAAAGTCACTGAGCCACAGTTTCTTACTTTGTAAACTGTGAGAAGGAAAAATATATGAATATTTTTCAGATTTATTTGAGGAACTTTGCAAGCCAATCATTGCATGCCTTCCTGTGACCATGCTCATGTGCTCCCTACCAGCGAGTGCCCCATTTTCCTGTCCCACATAGAGCTAAACACTTCAAAAAATTGTCTCTACCTCCTCATCTCATGTCACTACGTCCTTCAACCTACCACTCCACTGTTCCATCCCTTATGACCTACACTTTTGCAAACTCAGTAGCTAATTCTCTATCTTCATTCTCCATGACTCCTGAGCAGCATGTGACACAGCTCCCTGCTCCCTTCTTTGAAACACTTTCTCACAGGCTTCCAGTTTCTTTTTCTGTTTT
>NW_006380731.1:0-1676 GCF_000327345.1 Myotis davidii
GTGTGTGTGTGTGTGTGTGTAGTGTCCCTTGTACTGGTTTTCCATAGCTCTTGAAAAAGGAATCCCAATATGTCACACATTTTATTTCAATTCAAAATGATTAAATTGATATGGTAAATGTCATTACCCTATCCAGGTCCTAGTTTAAGTGAACCCATGACCAATGCTAGCTTCCTCTTGCAAGTGCTTTTATCTACTGGATGGAAGCCTCCTTGAAAAGACTTAATGTAATCTATTTTAATTTACAAATTGTCCTGAAGAGGAAACTGCACAAATGTGTCGGCCCTTAGCCCTCACCAAATGTTGCATTAAACAGAATGTGTCTTGTTTCATCACCACGAAGTTATCACCAGGTATTGCTTGTTCATTTCTCAAGATAATTGAAAGAACCAGATTGTGCACATCGACCACAGGTTTAATTTGCTGTATTTCCCATCACTGAAGGCATCCTTCTCTGAAACTGACCATCTTGTCCATGGAGCTACTGCTCTGCCTGGCATTTCTGACATCAGAATAAAGGATCCCTCGACTGATGGGCTGATGATGTGGTTTTTTTCTTGGTGAGGAATTTCTGTTATTACACAACATTTCAGGTGTATAAAAACACACTTAAAATAATGTAACCACCACTCATCTCACTTCTGCAACTTGATTTTATTACTTAGCATTCCATTTGTGATATTTATTCACATATCTTACAACACCAATTGACTGACTTTTCAATGATTTGTTGATATTTTTCTATGATGAATAATGCCGCTAAGGACATTCTTGTGTGCGTATGTCTATAGTCATACATATACTTATATGTATGTGTCATTGTTTACATGGTGAAATTTTTTTCTAGTATATGGACCTATAATGGAAATTCTGGAGGCATGTAGTTAATTTTACTAATTATTCCAAATTTGATTCCAACATGACTGCTAATATGTGACCCTACAATCTCACCAAAACTTTACATTTTATACTGAGTAAAAAATTATATTTCAACACAGTATTAATATACAATTACCTGATTGCTAGTGAGTTGTGTACATTTCCACATTTCTATTGACTATTAAGGTTTTCTCGTCTATGATTATCCTGATCCTATCTTTTATGAATTTTTCTCTTGGGGTAACTTATAGAAATTATTTCTTTATACTGGATACTGATTCTTTGACATTTATATGTGTCGCAAATAAATTTACCAGAGTAAATTTCCAGTCAACATCCAGTATTTTTTAATATAATGTTTGTGTTTTAAGTCTAGGTATAGTTGAATTTTCAGTGTTTTATGTTTTGTGTATTCATGTTTTGTTTAAACATTTTTGTGTATCTAAGTCATATATAGTCTTCTGTTTTACTCTCAAAGTCTTATGATTTAAATGTTTAATCCATTTAGAATTGGTTTTCGTAAAATGTAAAGTAGGAGTACAATATTATAATTTCATATGTTTAGGCATTTATAGCACCACAGCTTAATGGACCATAATTCACTGATGTGCATTTACTGAGTTCAGACATTAAGCTTCTATAGACTTGTGGGTCTTTTTATAATTTCTTTTTCTCGGTTGCATTGATCAATGTGTCTTCCCTCACACTAATACCACATAGTATCAGCATTACTTCTTTATGGTAACTTCCGACAAGTTCTCACTTTGTTTTCCTTTAAAATTCTCTCAATTATTTTA
>NW_006380732.1:0-1676 GCF_000327345.1 Myotis davidii
GTATTTTAGTTGTAATTTTGATGTTGTTTTGGGAGGTAGTGAGTACTGGTGTTTACCTGTGTTGCCATCTTGGTTCTCCCAGAACATATTTTTTAAAGAAATTAAATGGGTAACATAATAGCTGGATGACCAAAGTAAAATCTGAAAGAATAAAAGTTACTAATAAATAAGACTGATTGCGTAGTGCACATGAAGACATTGTAAAATAATGTGGGCTGTGCTCATTAAGTCAATTAGCAAAAAAAAAATTAAAATTAGTTTAGAGTATGAAAGAATTTATCAAAATAGTTTTTAGGAAAATAACAAGAAAGCTCAAGAATATTAAAGTGGAGTCAAAAGAGCAGATCCATGTTTTAATACATTTTACCGATCAAATTTAGAAATTGAAAAAAGGAAGAATTCTATGTAGCATAGATTTGTTATTTGCAGCTTTATAAAAAACAGGCAAACATGAACTTAATACTAGGAGAAATGATTATAGAAAAATTTGTATGTAGAGGAGCAGTAAGTAAAGTGATTATGAGAACAGGTAAGAATAAATTCGATTTCATTTTCAGCTTTTTCCCCCCCAATGGTGTTACATTAGTAAATAAACAGAATGTGGCTCTGCATTGGAGGTTTGATAGAATAATTGATAGGGTATCTTGTGAATTGGATTTGTTTCTCACACTGGGGTTAGCAGGCTTGAAGAAGAGCAGTTGGGAATATTGCAATCTGCCTGGCAAATCAAACCCTGATGATAAATGTGAGTAGGTCCAGTTGGAGGTAGGAGGGAGCTGGTGGGGAGCCTCAGCAGTCACTATTAGATATGATCATAATTAGCATTTTTATTAGGGAATCTGAATAAGGAGTAAACATCAAATTAATGGAACGGCTGAAAAATGAACTAGGAGCCTTGGTTTATAGCAGTGGGGAATGTAATAAAATATAGGTAGGTTGAAACTAAAGAACTGTAGTGCGGAAAGGGAAAGAAAAACAAAATAGAAATCTGGTTCAGTAAAATGATGAATCATCTCCACAAGGATTTTAATCTGAAACTCAATTATAAAGTGGTCTGAAATTATATAATAATGACTGAGGATGCCTGCATAGACAATAAACGTGGGCATTATACGTCGTGATCAGGGTTTTGTCGTCCTCAATAAATTATTCTGTCTGCCTACACCCATATCTCATCTGAGCAAGAATATGCTGGGATGAAATGCCTGAATTGGAGCCTCTCTGGCCAGAATACGTTACACAATGTCACCCACGCATACAAATGGGCTTTGACAACAAAGACCATAAATCTTTCCATCAGTTATGAAGTAATGTTGGGCTCGATTTTTCTAATCACAGCTGCAGTACCTAACTAGATTCATCGTGAGTGCAAATGGAGTGTATGATGTCATGAATACCTCCCTGCTGAAACCCTGAAAGGGTTTTCTTCATTTGCAGGAAGAAGGGTGCTGCATGGCTAAGACAGAAAAATTCCCAAGGAAAATAGTTCCTTCTTTCCATCCTCATTTTTTGTCCATCTGATTTGCTTGTTGTTTTTTTTTCTTCATACATTTGAGTATCCAGAGAAAGTATAGGATGCTGGCCATTTTTAATCTCCAGACTCCCTTTTGCATTAAATTGTTCAATTTTCTGATTAATTAAGGGAGAACCCTACATTGACAGTGTCTTTTTAAAAA
>NW_006380733.1:0-1677 GCF_000327345.1 Myotis davidii
CGCAAGTTTGACAAGCTTGAATATGAACTTTAAAGCCAATACTTGGTTTTAATTGTTAATACTTGGTTTTAATAGTCCTGTTAATCTGGGCTATTAGCTAATCTTTCGAATCACGATATACTCACCAGTAAAATGGGAATAAAATATTTTCTAATTAATCAGATAATATATGTAATATGTCAATTACCAGGGCCAATGCTATTGTAATGCATATACTTTCATGTAGAAAAAAAATACACAAATGATACCTAGAAATAAGTCAGAAAAATATTTGTATTGCTATTCACCAATGCAAAATAAGTGTCTCCTATATTTAGTGAAGCAAATCAAAGCTATGTCCTTAAGTAATAATGTTTTTGTAAGATGAAATGTACATACTTTGGATATGAAGGGAAATTATGGTCTGTTTAAAATTTAGAATAAATTAAAAATAGCCTAATAAAAATTGTTTGAAGGAGAAGCATGTGTCAATATTATTTTAATATTACATTTTATTCTGGCTTTATGAACTTTGGTTTACTGAGATGAAAGCCTTCATTTCAGTAATAAGTAATTGAGCATGATCTTTTTCTCTTGGTTCTACATATTAAGTGCACAATAACGAGAGCATTTCCCTCATCACATAAAGATCACTGTAAATTAGCTTTTCAAAGTTCAATGTCTTGGAAAGTACTTCTCACCAAATAAAATATAATAAAATAAACTTGGCTATAACCTATCCCTCTCAGGCTTTCTTTCTTAAGAAAAAAAGCTATGGGAGAACTTTAGCGCTTCATTTAAAACTGAAATTGTGTGCTAAATTGATTTCTAGGCACCAAGTCAAAATTCTTTTAGATATAAATTATATGGGAAACGTAAGAGCTTTCTTGAAAACCGTGCCATTATTCTAAGCATTTTTATAAAGGAAAGCTTGTGATTCATACAGGAAAGTTAACTCTCCTTGACAATTTAATTGTCTTGATTGTCCAATGTGTCTAAAATTCCTCAAGCATATATTTGAATTATGAATAATTTAAGTTGTTCAACAAATCAAGATTTATATATAATCATTAATAGCATAATATTTATAAGCAATTAAATAATTTAACACATTATGATGATGGACTCACAAATCAAGACTTTTTTGTTTTTTTTCAATCCTCACCCAAAGATATGTTTTACTGATTTTTTTAGAGAGAAAAGGAGGGAGAGAGTGAGATTGTGAGAGAGAAATATTAATGTATGACAGAAACATCGTTCCATTGCCTCCTGTACGCACCCCCACCAAGTATCAAACCCAGAACCTAGGCATGTGTCCTGACTGGAAATTGAACCAGTCACCTTTTTGTGTATGAGATGATTCTCTAGCCAACGGAACCACACTGGCCCTGGTCAGTGCAGTTCAGCTGATTAGAGAATCTTCAGCATGCATACTTACTTGCACAAATCTGTATTGTGTTTGTGCATTGGTCAGGCTCAGTTAATTCTATGTTTGCATATTGGGTAGTTCTTCAATTTGGGAAGTCCCAAATCATTTAGCGATAACCTTAATACTAGCTTAGATAGGAAGAGGGTAAAGGGGGGAATACATGATGATAGAAGAGGCTTGTAAGTGCACAATATAATATACAGATGACATATTGTAGAATTATATACACGAAGCCCATATAATGTTATTAACCAATGTCACCCCCAATA
>NW_006380734.1:0-1676 GCF_000327345.1 Myotis davidii
AGCTATGTGCATAGTGATCACAACTTCAGGTAGTGAACACCAAGCACTTACGGGATTTCTGCAGACGGCTTCAGAAGGATGTGCTGTCGGAGGTCACAGTGTCCGAGAGCCAGCCCAATGTAGCTCCTGCTTCTAAAGGTAACATTGTTATTGCATCCAAATGATAAGCAGAATTCCATAGCACTGTGCTGCTGTGTTTCAGAGTTTCACATATCATAGCTGGATGGGACAAGATGAGATTTCTATTGGTGGCTCAGACACACATGCTCTTGGCAACTGAACTAATAATAAAGAGCAAAGAGAGCTGTTATAATTGCAACGACCCTGAGAGAGCAGTAATGAACATTATGGCAATTGGCTGCCCAGTGCATTGTTATTAGATCAGTCCCTACAGAGATGTTTGGTGAATCTGGACGTGGACCTCACCCTAGTCCTCAGGATGGAGGATCCACCCCAGCCATCCGAATGTGATAGAGCTCACCCTAGCCATCAGGACGTGGTGGGATGTCTTATTTATATTCCCAGGAAATGGAACAGATATACACTGTTCTTATGGTTATAAAGACAATCAGTGTATTAATTCCTAAATAACAGTCAGCCTAAAATATCAGTGCCTCCTTATTATTTTCAAGAGTAAATATTCATTTTTCACCACACACAATCCCCTCCATGGCCTTTCTCACCATGCTCAAATCCTTGAACTTGTCCAAATGAACATAATGGTTCATTCCGTTTTAAAGAACTTCTTGAAATTCTTCAAACACATCACCCTGTTGGTACCTTTGGCCAGGCTATATCCTTTCAATAAATGTTTAAAATGTTGGTTACTACTCATTAGGTTGAATTTATGACTCAGGACTGAGTCATTGTGTGCCCTTTGAAACAATTATGATTGAAGGAAAGAATATGAGAAAGTGAGGCTTGGGAAGAACTTTTTAAAATCCAAAATTTATCTTCTAGTTAGAGGAGAATGAACCCTTAAAGAGAGGCAACATCCACAGGCCTTAGAGGACAATGTTGTGAAGGAAGAAGAGGAAAGAGTATTGAAAGAAACTACTTTTACTAGTCTTTTAAAGCAGTGAAATGATATCTATTTCATGAATGCACCAACAGAATTTTGCCAACTCCCTGCCAATGACTGTTTGGTGGTTTCTAGTTTATTCTCAGTCCCCACAATGCTGTGCTGAGTAGTCTATGCACTCATCTCTATCCCTTGTTCTACTGTTTCCTGATCATCTGTTCTTATGTAATTACTAAAATGGCTATGCAAATTGCATAACACTTAAACTGTGGTGTACATGGCCAAATTCTCTTCCAGGAAGAGTACAAGCTACACAGCCAAACTCTCTTCCAGAAAGACTCAAAACTCTTCTCTGGTACAGAGCAGCTTAGTGAGCTCCTGGCTTCATGGACTCGGGCTACTGGTGGCGCTGACTTGTTTCCATCTCCTTTACAGCCAGACAAGTGTGGATGCCAGTATTCCTTATGTTCTCAATATGCGTGTTTGTTTTTCATTCCAATGAGGTGATGCACCTCTTCACATACTTGTTAACCATGTGTATCATCACTGTGAATTGAATACCCACATTTTTACTTAATTTGTATGAAAATATTGATTTTTTTAACCAATATAAAAATATATTTTTTATTTTATTTTTTAATTTCTTTATTGATTA
>NW_006380735.1:0-1676 GCF_000327345.1 Myotis davidii
TTTTTTTAATGGGAAAGAGAGCTTGTAATTTAACATTCACCCCTTCAAGCATACACACATACACACACTCCCACTCTCCACGGACAGCTCTTCCAGCCCTTCCTATAAATACTGTCTGAGAGACTTGGGCAGCCTGTTTGGACACTCCTTCCAGGGACAGTTCCTCACCCCACCCTCAGCCAGGGGTCATGCTGTAAGGGTCACACTAGCTCTGCGTGTCACTTACGTTCCTTCAAGACTTGCACAAGATGACAACATGCTTCTATTTGGTTTCCAAAGCCCACACAGGTAACAAAGTAAGACACGTATACTTGAGTGTGAAATCCGAGGCAGGGAAATCAGGTGTGGCAGCCACAGTCCTGGTCACCTTTAGTTCTTTAGAGTGGACATGCAGTACAGAGGTTCAGATCAAGGCCCTGGGAGCGCCCGTCCTGTGCTTATTAGAATGTCACTGACCCCAAGCTTCAGCTTCCTTGTCTTTAGGATGGGGATACTGCCAATGCCTGCTCTCTGGGGGTCTGAGGTGGTGAGGACCAAGTGGCTCCTACCTGAAGTGTCCTTAGAACTCAGGACCCTTAGCAGGCAGGTCACTGTGACCTTTATTCCAGCAGAGCCTCCCACTCTGTTTTCTTTGGCATTTTGGCCTTTCTTCCCATTCCTGTGTATATTCCACCACTCAACTTCTTGTCATCTTTCAACAGTCAAATAGGCTCTTACCCAAGTGTGACTTTCTAAACTGTCCTGGTGGGAGCCCAGTGATTTAAAAATTTCAGATTTCACAAAATTCACAATACTTAAATCCTTAAATATACTAAAAATAAATCTCAGTACAAGTCGGTGGAAGAGGCCTAAAATTACAAATATTCGTTTAATTTTTGTCATATCCTATGTTTCTTACCATTGTTCCTGAACGTTGCAATCCCAGTGACCCTGTTAAAATTTTGTAGGACCTCATGTCCTGTCCACGGTTTCCCTTTCTGCAGTGGGCAGTAGAAATCAAGGTTAGAATGTCTGTGTCTCAGACTCAAGCCTTCCCAACTCCCCTCACCTTTATTTTACTCTCTCTTTTTTTAAGTAGACTTTGGTTTTTAGGACAGTTTTAGATTTTCAGAGAAATGGAAAGATGGTACAGAGAGTTCCCATATACACAGCACTCAGTCTCCCTATAATTGACATCTCACATTTGTGTGGTGCATTGCTATAATTGGTGAGCTATAATTAATACATTATTAAAATCCATGCTTTATTCACATGTCCTTAATTTTTATTTAATATCCTCTTCTGTTCCAGGATCCCACTCATGATACATTACATTTAGTGGCCATGTTTCCCGAGACTCCTCTTGGCTGTGGTAGTTAAGGTTCCCTTTTATAACAATTATTTTTAAATATTCATTATTGTGATCATGAAATAGAATCATAGATTGTATCTACACACATAGTTTAAACCTCAGTATAAAGACCTAATTATAATGAAGGAGTAAAAGTAAAACAAAAATATTTAATATGTATTTGCTTTTATAAATGCTCAGTCCAAACTGCACCGAAAGTCTTAAAGAAGTATAGTTGACCCTTGAACAACATAGATTTGAACAATGAGGGTCCACTTACCTGCAGGATTTTTCAGTAAATATGGTAAATGTATTTCCCTTATGATTTTCTTAATAACATTTTCTT
>NW_006380736.1:0-1677 GCF_000327345.1 Myotis davidii
TTGAAATTATCGTGTTTTCTTGGATTACAAAATACAACATTATTAACCAGTACACCTGGTATTTCAGGGACCTCTAGTTAATGCCCTGGGTTTCAACATGGATTCTCCATTCAGGATGGTTGCAGTTTGGAAAGAGTTGAGTCTGCAACGTCTCAGTTATTTTTTTATTTGGTCTCATGGAGTTTCACTCTACAAGACTTAGTATTCAGCCAAAGTCTTAAGCAGACCTTTGTAGATTTTTGTTGCTCTGATTCTCTATAGCTTTCTCCTCTTCAATACCCTGACTTTCAAATTTAAGTTTCTTCAGCCTCTCAAAACTCTTCATTATAGTCTTATCAAGTCAGAAAACTACCCTATTGTGCTTTGAAACCCTCTCCCTGCACTATCTTTCGGAAACTGTCACTAATCTGAAACCTAGGACTATCATGAAGCTCCCTCATTTATTTCCCTTCTCTTAGCCATCACAGTTTGGTACTGCTTGTCATCTATGTCAGAAAATTGTTGCTTCAGATATAGTATTGGTCCAGTTTTCTAGTTGTTTAGGGTGGGGGTTGTCATATTAGCAACTGTTTTTTTTCCATAATTCCTATGAGGACCTTCAGAAGTTTCCTGGGAGAGTTTATAAATCCTGTTGCAGACATCTACCCCTCCACTTACACATGCATGCATACCCTTCAGTGTGGCGGATGAGAGAAAGGTAGGTATAACTGCTGAAATAGGGATCAAAGCAGATTTCAAAGTTTTGATGACATTGTAGTCAACCCCTTTCCATTCCTGCAGCCCCTGGCAACCACTAACTTTTAAAAATGCCTATGATTTTGCCTTTTAAAATGTCATATTAATAGATTATAAATGTTGTAGCCTTTTGAGTTTGGCATTTGGTAGAATGCATGTGAAGTGCATGCATGTTGCTGTGTATCAGTTATTTGTTCCTTTTTACTGCTGATTCATATTCCATTGTATGGATGTACCAGAGATGGTTTATATACTCACCAGTTGAAACCATTGGGATTGTTTCCAGTTTTTAGGTGATTATAGATAAAGCTGCTATAAACATTCATGTATGTGTTTTGTTTTTTTGTGTGAACATATGTTTTCATTTATCTTGGATAAATACATAAGAGTGGAATTCCTGGGTTGTATGTTGTGTATATTTAATTTTATAACAAAGTGTCAAACTATTTTTTAAAGTGGTTGTGCCATTTTTCATTTCTACCTGAAATGCATGAAAGTTTTCATTGTATCATCATCCATTCTTGGTTCAGTCAGTTTCTTTGATTTTAGTCTTTTAATAGGTGTAAGGTAATATCTTATTGTGGTTTCAACTTACATTTCCCTATAGATTAATGAGGTTGAGCATCTTATCATGAACTTAATTGACACCCATATATCTGCTTTAATGAAATGTCTGATAAAATCTTTTATGTATTATCAATATAATTCTTAATCACATAGGTGTTTTGCAAGTATTTTCTCTCAGTCTGTAGCTTGAATTAAAATATCTTTCTAAGAGCAGCAATTTTTATTTATCAATTCAGTTCATAACCTTTTTCTTTTATGGATTGTGATTTTTATGTCTTATCTAGGAAAACTTTGACTAACATAAGGATACACAGATATTCTCTTATATATTTTTTTATTTGCCCATTTAAAAAATCTTTACATTTATTTCATGTT
>NW_006380737.1:0-1677 GCF_000327345.1 Myotis davidii
CATATTACCCTTTTATTAGTATAGATGGGAATACGAAAATCTGTTTCCCAGGGTTACTGGGAGAATAAAATTAAAAGACACAGTATAAAGCCCCTGAGAACAATACTTAGCACTCTTAGCATTTGCTGTATGCCAGCCACTGCCCTAAGTACCTACATGTATGACTCATCTAATACATCAAGCCCATGAGACAGATTCTCTTATAACCTCTGTTAGCAGGTGAGAAGACAACGGGACAGAGAGGTTAAGTGACTTATCTAAGGTCACACAGTTATCAAGTAGAAGAACTCAGGCATTCTGGCTCCAGCACCCTCACTCTACTGCCTCTCATGGTAGCTGTTGGATCACTGCTCCTTCCCATCCCTTGCTGCAAGGGCTCTGAGGCTAGTCAACTTCTGATGGTGATTTAATGCCCTGGAACTTCCTGCTCCTAGACCTTTGCTTGTAGGAGGGTCTAAGCTGCTTTCTTGGCTCTGGTTTGGAAAGTACTTATTTCCTTTTCGAAGATGAAAACATTCTTGGCATGACAGATTATATATATTCAGGTCACTGTGGTCAATAGATCAAATAAAACATAGTATTGCCTTTTTTGGTACTTCTATGCCTTTTAGTAAGTACTGAGGTCAGAGAAAAACACTGGGAAATGAGTGAAAACTAAATGGGTAAGGAATGACCCAATGTTGCAGCAAAAGCCCTCTTGTGGCAAGATCTATGTGTGGGCAGAAGGCAAATGGCTGCCCCAGAGGAAATGGACCAGACATGGTCAGCATTCTTTGACCTTGTAACAGTGGAAGGCTGTTCAAGTTGGCCACAGCACCATGGCCAAGGCTGCTCAGTGTTGCCTAGCTCTAAGCTGATGAGTGGGTTTATCAGTGTGTCACCAATTCTGGGTGACTGGGAGGCAAGGACTCCTGGGCCAGTGGCTACAGTACCAAGGTCCGTTAGCCACTGACCATAACCTCCCTCCCCAAGGTCACATTTCACCACCTGGGAGAGAGGAAGTGCTGGAACTCCCATCAACATTCTCTGGCTGTTTGATACAACCCCAGATCATCGTCACCAATCTTTCTGAGGCTCATCTGTTCTTAATTATATCTCTAAATCCCAAGGTTTTACAACTCAGAGAATTTGGGAAATTTAGCTGCCAGAGGATTTGTAATAATCACAGTAATCCCTGGTATTTACAGAGCTTCCTTTTGCAGACTGAAACCCAGACAAACATGACTGTAGTGGCGAGGAGACCCTGAAATTGCTCTTGAGTTCTCTTCACAGAGTGCCAGGCCCTTAGCTTGTCTTATTTTGTTTAGCTCAAGGACGTAGATAAAAAGAGTAGTTTTCTCCATTACCTTCTGAGGGAGAGCAAAGAGAAGATGGAAAGGTTAACCCACTGTAGAAGATATACCTGGGGTTGCTTGCCCAACCTGAGCTCTATTCTCAGAACTGCCTTTGCCCCCTCGCCCCCATACCCCTACCTCACAACCACTGAAGGGATGGGCATTGGAGCCATGCTTGTACCACTTGAGTATGACCCTTCTTAGTATCAGCTGATTGGTCAAGGAGCTGACACTTGACTAATGAGCTGAGCCAATCAGATTCTCTCTTTTGATAATTTCAATCAAGATATTTAGAAACTGGGGGTCAGTTGGGTCCCTAGAGCTAGGAGGTAAGGCAGACTCA
>NW_006380738.1:0-1677 GCF_000327345.1 Myotis davidii
GGGAGTAGGACAAATGGAAGAAAGCCATCCAATTGAAACCACAGGCAGGGATAGCTTTCCTCAGCAGATGCTTACTCTCAAACCCTCTTGTCAACCCCTATAAGGAGGTGTGTCCCGCCATGACACTCTCATGCCTCCCTTGTCCCCTGATCTCATGGTCTAAGCCAGTGCTGATCATCAGCATGCGCCTTCACTGATTTCTCACCGTTCCTGGGTGCAAACCATGTCTGATTCATCTCTGTTTCCCAGCAAGGATCTGGCACACAGTAGGTGTTGATAAATGTTTTCTGAATTAAATGAAATTAGGATCAATGCCCAAAAGGCAGATTCTCTCGTTTCCATTGTTTAAAAATATCATGTATTTCCACTCATGCATTATGTATCACAGAAATTAATTTATCCAGAACTGTTTTCCAATGAACAGTTTCCAAAGGCTCTAGTCTGCATCCAACTGGAAATCTGCACTTGGGGGCGGGGGAGAAAGATGTGGCTAAGCTAGTCTCTGGCTTTCTCTGTTAATCCCAAACACTATTCCTGAGGAGGGTGCAAGGATAAGGTTCTTCATGAAGTCATGTCAGAAGCCAACATTTCCTGATTCCCACTCTCCTTGGCAAGGTTAGGGTGTATGTAACTCATAGAAACAGGTACTTCTTTCCTTAGTTCCCCCACCCAAACCCAATGGCTTCTCCATTTTTCCAGCCCCGTAGGCGAGGGCTGCAGAAGAAGTTGTTTTGAGTTATGGCTATTAGAACAGGTTGTAGATTCAGACATACCACTCATGAGTGATGTGACCTTGGGAAATTGCCAAGTCATGTCAACTCTCCAAGCCTCAATTTCCTTATCTGTAAAGACACCATCATTTCATCTATACTCAAAGGCCACTGTGAGGATTAAATTACCAGGGACTATAGCACCCCACACTTATAACAGAAGTTCACATGTGCACATGGCACATATTGCCGAGACCTGGCAGATTATTTGGTCATTTTATGATTATTCCAACTAGGCAGGACATAGATTATTATTGTTCCCATTTGAAAGATGGGAAAACCAAGCCTCAAAATGATGCCTAATCATAGCCCCATTGACTGAGTGCCAATTATACACAGTGCACAGTCATAGGAGCTTTGCTTAAAATACCTTCTTTATATTCACAATAGCCCTGTGTAGATAGTTATAATATAAAAATTGAAGCTCAGAGAGATTAAGTAACTTGTTTAACTTATTAAAAGATAGTGGAAGTAAGGTTTGAACCAAGATAGTCTAATACACTAATAGTGATGTCACCCACTGCATTGAATGACTAGCTTAAGCAAATGCCCAAGCTGGAGTTAGAACTGAGGACTTTTAGGTTTAACTCCCTCCACACCCACCCCACATGACACTATACATTGTGAATCACCTACAGAAAACTCTGTTTCTGACCAAATCTGAAACATTGTCAGTTATTTCCAGTCTGGCTGTCCAACTTTTTAAAGGGCAGAGATTAAATGTGTCAGGAATTCAGATGCCATTAAATTTTATCCCATGACTTCTGTGCCAAGTTCTTTCATATACACCAATCCACTTAAGGATCACAGCTACCATATGAGATGTTATTCTTTCCATTTTAAAGATAAAGAAACAGAGGCTTGCTTAGTGATACATCCAGGTGACTCACAAGCATCTCCAAATTAA
>NW_006380739.1:0-1677 GCF_000327345.1 Myotis davidii
TGGGAATCGAACCATGACCTCCTGATTCATAGACTGACTCTCAACCACAGAGCCATTTTACGCCGGGCTGCCCTAACTTCTGAGAATGCTTTCCCTAGGCTGCAGAGAGCTGCTTTACCCAAGGCTTACCTTTCCAGGGCGGCCCCTACCCATTCTGATCACAGTGGGTGGGTAAAGTCTCAGCCATTTACGCCCACAGGAAAATTTAGATAGACTATATGTATATTCCACACTGTTCCTTGTGGGTTTGACCAAGGTTTTACCAAGTCTACATCACACTTCATCTTCTCCCTCTGACCAGTCCTAGCTTCACCCCCTTCCTTCCACAGGTTAGTGTCCAGAATAAATTTTCTAAATGCCAGATTTCCTCTCCGCATCTGTTTCTGGAGAACCCAACCTGCAACACTCAGTAGATGACCAACATTTTTTTTTTATTCTTAAAATTAATTGAGTTATTTTTATTGCTTGCAACCAAGAGTGTTAATTAAGACATTCAATTTTGACACAGTGGGCAACATAGGTTATCAGCAGGGATGTGTAAGAACTTTAAGAACATCCTGATTACTTGGGTGCTGAAAGTTTTTAATATTTTCCCTTAGGAGAGAATTTCTAGGTTCAATTGAATTAGTACAATCCAGGTGGAATACTAGCTTTTCTTTATAACTCCTTGCTCTTTGGAGAACACTTTGAAAATGAATGATGACTGTTTTTGTTTATATTTATAAACCTGTCACCTAACACAGTTACTGGGACATTCAAAATACTTAGTAAATGCTTCTTGAATTAATAAGTGAAATCTGACTACTATTTCATTTAGTCCCACAGTTTTAGCAGAAGAGTATCAACTAAACTGATTATTAGTGATAACATTTTATAGCAGCTAATTCCATGCTTCACATCTCTGTTGCCATATCTTGCTCCCATTCCTTCCCAATCTTCTCCTTCCCTCTCACACATATGTTCACTGTTCCTCTTTTATCTTTCCCCGGTTGCCCCTAGAAACAGTGTTCCATGATAAACACCCCCTCCGTATCCTCAGTCTTCTTCCTGAATACTCCTTTGCCTTTACTGTCCTGTGAGGATACCACTATGCATTGCAGCTCTCTGCCCCTTATTCTCACTGTCAGAGGCAACTCTGGTATGCAGCAAAGATACTCATGTTGATTGGTGTCATAGGATCTTTATTCCTCACTACACATGTCAAATCATGTTCAGAATGACCAAGGCAAGAGACTTAAAAAGATTCTAGTATTGTAATTCTAGCTTTGCATCCTGCTCTTTGGAAGTTATATGTCAAAAATGGGGAGGGGGTGGGAATCTATTCCAATGATCCAAAGATGATTCCAACAATGATATATCAGTCTGGGGAATTTGGAAAGAAAAATAGAAGCCTCTAGGATTCCAAGTGTAAAGGGTTTTAATAAAGGAAATTAGACTTATCAATCAATGTATAGCACAGAGACAGAAGCAAGGGAGTACAGAGAGTACCGTATTCCTGAAACAGAAGATTCTCAATAGCTCACCTAGAAACCATTGCAGATGTTAATAATTTTGGGGAAATATACTGTCTAGTCTACAAGAGTAAAATGAGTGATTCAAGGATTAGCTGAAAATCTGCCTTTTTTTAGATGTGTAAAAAAGAAAGTTTATTTTTTAGGGTTTTGAAACAAAAAAAAA
>NW_006380740.1:0-1678 GCF_000327345.1 Myotis davidii
TCCTCTCTATGAAATCAATAAAAACACATTTAAAAACAAACACAAACTCTATGTTAAAATTCAAATTTCTCTATCTAATAGAGACCACTTCTCCAAGATTCTGGTCCAGAGCTATTATTGCTTACTAAACACCAGGAATCAGCCATATGAGTCTCAACATGTCCCAACCCAAACTCTCATTTTTCTCTCCAGTTCAAAATTTAATTTGGTTAATTGCATGAATTTGGGCTTAATTAGACTTATTTAAGGACTGGCTTCTTCTACCCAAGCACCTAATATTTCTCCATAGTCATTCTTACTCTTTGTCATAGACTCACTTTATGCTTCAGCCACAATAATGTCTAATGTTATGCTACACACAGACATTCAAAGTTATTTCTGCAATTCATGCCTTTGCACAAGTTGTTTCCTACTATTTTGCTCATTCTCTTGACCTTTGAGGCTCATGTCAAAGGTCTTTTATTTAAAGCATTCATAAATTCTTTGACTACACTGCATTAAAATGATGTTTTTATTTAACTCCTTAGAGTCCCAGCATGTAAAAACTGCCCATTATTTGAGTACTAAATATATAGTCACACAGTTATAATTCAAGAAATATACGCAGAAGAAACATTATTTGACCTATTGAGATCTGAATGTATTCTAGAGAAAGTTTCAAGGCTAACTCTTCAAGGACAATTTTTTTTTAATCATTCTAAATATAAAGGCATCAATGATATAAGGAGGATTAGAATCTGTGTGGTCACTTCAGTAATGTCCTGTGACTTATCTGTTGTGCTTTTCCACACAAAATGCATTAGTAAGCATAGGTTGCTACAATACAATCTGTCTTTTTATGTGGAATACAGCTTAGACCTGTCCAGAGGGACCCATTAGCGTGTCATCTCTCAGCATGAGGGCCTGCCGTTTGCTATGTACTCATATCTGAGTCCTGAGGAGGTAGACTATTGCTTGTTAAGATGAACAGATTTCTTTTCCACCGATGTCTAACTTTAAGAGCTCATTAAAAAAGCCAGAGTTTATTCATTATGTGTGGGACATTTTAATATTACACAATTAACATACTTAAAAGAGCATTGTACTGTAGGTAGGTCATATATATAGGAATAAATGTATGGAAAAAAAATGAGAGATTCTTTATGAGTAGAAACAAAAAAAGCCAAATAGCCTAAACATGTTAAACTTAACTTTAGATGTGTTAAAATAAAGTGACTATCTGTGCAGTGGGAAGGTACCAATAAATATGAGATAAATTCCCTGCCTTCATTGAGTTTATGACCTACTCCAAATACAAGCTGGTAAGTGAAATTATAACAAAACTTAAAAATAGTCCAGAAGACCTACAAAAGAAATAGTCAGTTCATAATAATCATCAAATACTAAATTTGTGCAAGCAACAATTTTTATAGGCATTCATGGGAGGAAAAAAGATCCCTCCCTTTGGGAAACTGAGAGATTCTATAGACTATGTATTTTGAAACATGAAGGTGTTTTTGTTTGGCATCAAGAAAGACTGAGCTGTATCTAGGACTCGATCTGAATAATTATGAAGAGCTCGGTTTACACTATTTTCTTACAAACTTCAAAATGGTATTGCTCTTGGTGTAGCCATTCCCACCTTGAACTTGAAGTAAAGCAGTTAAAAAGTTCAATCAGTCATTGGTATTTTTTTTTT
>NW_006380741.1:0-1678 GCF_000327345.1 Myotis davidii
ATTTTCACTCCTCCTTCCTCTGAGTCTAGCCCACTTGTTCATATATGTTCTGTGTACAGATTAAACCCAGAAGGAGATAAAATGCACCCTTGTCTGACACCCTTGCCTACAGGAAACCATTCTGCCTCTCTGCATTGTTGCGCATCAGGACAGTCACGTGCTCAGGCATGCCTGCTCCTCTCAGAGCAGCACATAGCTTTTCATGATTGGCACAGTCAGAAGCCTATTGTAGTCTAAGAAACGTAGACTAACCTGAAATTCTATAAAGCATGCCAGTATTCAGTGAATGCCTTTTCTGAATCCAGCTTGAACATCCAGCATTTTTTGCTCCACATAAGGTAGTAGAAGCCTTAGTTGCATCACTTTAAGCATCTCTTTGCTTGGTTGGGAAATAAGAGCGATGGTCCTATAGGTGCTGTACTCGTTGGCATCTCCTTTCTTGAAGATTGGGAGGGATATGGAACATTTCCAGTCTGAAGGCCATTGTTTTGTTTTTAATATTTGACATATTCTTGCTAGGATTTTGACAGATTCAGTCTCAGGCTTGAAATATTTCTGTCAGTATTTCATCAACCCCGGTGATTGATTTATTTATTCATAACTGCATCCATAGATTAAAATATCATCATCAAAAATGTGCTAATACAATGGATGATTAAGGCTTCTTATTTGCACCCAGTTACTTCAGTAATTCTAATCATTATGTCAAATATTTTTCTTTTTATTAGTATAGTGCTGTCCATTTTGACTACAATAAATACTGGCCTATATTTTGGAACAAACAGATCATATTTTGAAATATTTGGTGTAGGTAGAGGCATGGAAGGTTATCTTCTCTTGAAATATTTTTCTATTACATGTAATTAGAAAACTATTGAAAGTATGATAATTTTTCAGTGGGTCAGGGAAGATCACCTATAATTTAAACTTATTGTAAGTTCAGAGTTTCTGTTCATTTTTGTTTTGTTCATTTCTGTATTTTATTATGTATTTGTGGTAAAAATGTAATATTTTTATTTTTAAATAATATCTTAAGACATTTAAAATACATTTATAATTCCTTTAATTATGTATGTTTCTTCAAAGTTTGTTTATCCATGTCACCATTGTCAGACATTTTTTGCTTGTTATGTTTGTGAAGCCATGTTTTTGAATTCCTTAATGAATTCAGATTTCTTCCCATATTCCATAATAAATGCTTTAAGATAGATTTCCAAAGGTAGGATTTGGGGGTTAAAAGATGTGAATCTTTTCACATCAATTAAAATGTATTTCAATAATGTTTATGCCCATTTACATTGAGGTAGCAGTAGTGGATGAATTTATTTGGTCAATGTACACTAGCCTATGCTAGATGATATTATTTTTAATAATATGACCCCTCTCCATACCCCCAACCTTTCAGGGTTTTCCAGTTAGTGAGTTTCATGAAGATATTAACTAGGTTTTATCTTGTATACCCTTTTCTGTGCATGAGTAGTAATAGTTATAGATAGTATGTGGCCTTGCTATGTGCAAACCACTTTCTGAACACCTTGCATATCATATGTTAACCCATTTAATGGTCACAGCTTTTTAATGTCCATTTTTATTTGTAGAATGACTTAATGAGTTTTATTTGGGCTTTTCCAAAACTGGGAATAGATTTGTGCTGATATATCTATACTTGAGGGTTTAG
>NW_006380742.1:0-1679 GCF_000327345.1 Myotis davidii
CTTCTGTATCACAGGTGCCCCAGTTTAGAAGCTTATAGCTGGATCATATGCCCCTTGAGGTTCCTTCTAGTTTAAACTCTATAATTACTCAACTACTGCTCCAGTTCCTAAACACCTGTCTCAGTATTTGCCTAAATTCAGATCTTAAATAAATAGCTGACATCCAAATGTGTCCCCGAGTTAAGGATGGAGCCAGCCGTCAAACAGAAGTATCCAGTGGAATGAGCCAGTGTTGAGACTTTGAAAAACAAAGATTAGTCTGAAGAAGTTCAAAGAGAGGAAGAAAAAGGTGTGTTTCTAGTTAAATGCACCCGTGTTGAACTGAAGACCCAGAAAAGTTCTTTTCATTTTATTTTATGTTGGACTGACTTTTAAGAAAACAATCTTGGAAGTGTTTATTTTATAACTCTCACAGCGTCCAAGAAAATGTGAACAGCAAAACTCTGAAAAAGCACAGTTGTGAATAGAACTCATTTTCAGTGAGCAGAAGGCCTTTCCTGTCCCAGACGTACATGCCCATAGTGAAGTTGTTTCCCCAAGAAGAGGACAAAAGACACTGTCAACTGTGTAGGGCCTCCTGAGCTAAGAAGTTTTTCCCCTAATGCCTCCTTTTGAATTGGACCATTTAAAATCTTGTTCTGCATTGCAAAATGGGAGAGGAAGCCATATTTCTCATCCTTTTGATTGGTATTGCAATCCAGACTGTAATGTGATGATTTGGGGAATAGGATGTTATCTTAAACAGTCCAGAATGGACTACAACTGTGTTTTACAGCATTGATGATTAAGATGTTAGGACAATATTTCTACTCTCTCGGTGAGTTCTTTGCTATTTAAGCAGTTTTAACCAACAGACATTTCTTAGATCTTTGCTTCTACTATCTATATTTGTATAATGGCCAAACTGTATGTGCATGCACACACATACTAGTACATACGTGTGTGTCTGTGTGCTGCTAATATCTAAAATGCACAGAATAAAGCTGGAAATGAGTGAAGTGATAACATCATTAATTCTTAAAACATATATGCAGCCTTAAATTTTTAACTCTTTTAAAAATTTTAACTTACTTAAAGTATTTAAATACTTTACCAGAATGTTATATTGAAAGGTAAATCCTATTGCTGTTAATCTGTTTAAATTTTTGATGAAATCTAGATGTGGCTGTTAAAAAATATTTATTAGAGTTTATTTATTTCATCTCATCTTTTATTCTCATGTCAGTCATGTGTGCCAGGTAAATCATTTATTTATAGACGATGTAATGAAGAAATTAGACATAGATTACCTTCACTTGCATTAGAAGCATGTATGTTACATGAAGGAATGACATTCACATTAACAAAATTCCTGATTAAAATACAAGAACTTCCTCCTTTTAAAATTTTATTATAATGGTAAATACATATTAAATTTAGCCATTTTTAAGTGTATAATGCCATTGTATTAAGGACATTCACATTGTTGTGCAATGGATCTCCAGAACTCTTTTCATTGTGCAAAATCAAAATTCTGTATCCACTAAAAAATAACTTCCTATATCCCCACTTCTCAGGCCCTGGCAATCACCCTTCTACTGCTGTCTTTATGAATCTGACTACTCTAAGTAACTCTCACATAAGTGAAAACATACGGTATTTGTACATTTGTGACTGGCTTATTTCATTTAGCATAATGT
>NW_006380743.1:0-1679 GCF_000327345.1 Myotis davidii
TTTAAACAATAAAGAATTTTTTAAAAAAGGTTTGTTTTAATTCCCTTTATGAACTGGGGGTACAATATGTGTTCTAAATCTATATCTTGCCTGTGGCTATGAAAAAGAGAAGTAACGACTCCTGTTCATAATTGCTAATACAGTCCCA
Organism: Myotis davidii; assembly: GCF_000327345.1. NCBI lineage: Eukaryota > Metazoa > Chordata > Mammalia > Chiroptera > Vespertilionidae > Myotis > Myotis davidii. Next base: position 149 of record NW_006380743.1, read on the forward strand.
AATTTATTTGCACATTAAGAGGGCCATAACTTTGAAACATTTTTTAATGTAGTAAAGGGCTTTATGAGGTGTGTGAGAGGGAGTGAGTGGAGAGAAAGGTGAAATCATAGGTAAATGTCTTCACATTACCTTGTCATCAGTAGGTTCGTAATGGTGGAGGGAGCTGGAGTACAGGGAGTAAATTTAGGGAAGGATGCCACTGACCAATCACATGATGTTGAGCAAGGAATCTAATGTTCACTTTCATATGGGTTGCCCTGAGGATTAAATTAGATAATGGGTGTTCAGAAATATTGCTATTATTACAGTGGAGTATTTACCTTTGCTAAATCTGTGATATGGACATGCTATTTATTTTTGTAGTTGCAAATTATCTTAATTACCTAAAATTAATTCAAAGCCATGGCAATTGGCTTTAATACTTAAAATAATTGAGCAGTAAAATGTTCTCCCTTTTGTTCCATAGGGCATTGTCTCCCTAAAAGCATCTACCTAAATCCTAAAGACAAGAGAAAAGTCATGCAGGAAGGGATAGAAACTGCCTTCGCCTGTCTGTTTGGAGGCTTTTTGCTGCCTGTCCTGGTGCACTGACCTCTCATTTATTATCTCTCTTCCGAGAAGAAAGCATGGAGAGGAAAAAACAAATGTGTTCTCAGTAGAAATATTTGAGAAGAAGAGAACCTTAGCTTGATGGTCAATGCCATATATTGAATAGCCACTATCTTTTGGTCATTCATCTTGGCATTTAATGCTTTTGATAAAGACACATGGAAAAGAAAAAGCTCAGAAGCAATAATGACATAATTGGTGTGATCTATGTTTGGAAGAGCATGAGCAGAGCAAATGCCATTATCCTTCTTTGCTTCAGAACCAAAAAGAAATGAGTCAGATTCACCTCCTTGCTTCAAACATGCCTTGGCTCAAGGTTAATCATATTAATTCCTCTGAGTCAGCATACCATTATTCTTCCATATCATTTAAAAAATGTCAACATTTCAATACTTGTAGACCCGTGTAATAATATTCAAATTTTCTTCAATCATAAGAATCCTACCAATTTGATATGTCTTTTTGGGTTAACTCTTTTTCTACCCAAAAAATATTAGGCTGCTGAGAGTCTAGGAACTATTGCTTTTGCCCATCAGGGATTTTAAGTTGAGAAGCATGGAACATTGCAGAAGAAAAGAGGAAAGCCAGATTATGACTACAAAGAAAATAATACCAGAATTGTGAATGAGTGCTTTTACATCTACTCACATCAGTCTAAAATAAAGTGAGACCCCAGGTCTTTTTCCCCATTTTTCTTTCACAATAGGCTTTTAACCTAAAAATATATCAGGCATCAATGTTGTCAGTTCATCTCTAAATGGAAAACATAAAAGCCAATGGGTGTTGTATCTGAGCTCACATGTAAATCTATCATAACACTTAATTTCTATAATGATGGCTGAGACCAGTACTTCTCAGACTGCAATAGACATATAAATTCCCTGAGAACCTTATTAACCCCTTCCCCGGCAGAAACGTGTAT
>NW_006380744.1:0-1679 GCF_000327345.1 Myotis davidii
TTTTTCATTTTGTTCCAAGCTCCAATGTGGTGTCCATGACACAATTACACATCCTGCTTTTATTTAAAGTTTTGGTGTTTTGTTTATCATAGAGTTTTTGCATTAATTTTGATTTTTAAAACACTGCATTCAAGTATTATTTCTCTAGGGTACTAAGTTTTTTTTGTGCCTCCCTTAATTTAGTACCTGAAGCAAGTGCCTCACTTGCCTCACCCTAATCAGGTCTTTTGGCAGAACGCTGAGTAATGCCCCATTGCCTTCTGGGAATCCCTCCAGATTCTATCACAGAATTTGTCTGACAGAATTAATGTTTGTTTGGTCTTCCTGTGACGTTGCCCTTTTCACCTGACCTGTAGAGAGGTTTGCAATAGGCAATGGAAATTCGTTTTGCTGACCCAGCAACATTCTCCCTTCTCTGGGGTCAGCAACCTCACATTGCTTGGGGAATCTTTCCTCCCCATCTGAGAAGCTGACTCCAATCCTAAAGCTGGAGGTGAGCATGTGACTCAGCTCTGCCAATCAGAGCCTTGTATCCCCTGGCCATATGATTGGTTCAGTGATCATGTGATTCAGTTACAGCCAATGAGACTCAATTCTGAGGGTTTGGTATGAACTTTGGGGAAGGGAAACTTCCTCTTTTCTGTGGTAGCTGAAAGGATAGGATGTAAGCCACCTTGGAGGACTGAGTCTCTCTGAGACAGAAGACAACAGGTGGAGAGATAGACTGAGCTCCTGGATCCAGCTGAGCAAAAAGCAAGTCTACTCTCTGCTTAAGGGATGTGTGGGCTAACTTTTGCCTAAGTCAGTTTGAGTAGTGTCTCTGACAGTGAGGTGATTCACTCCCTCTGGCCTGCAGTCTCGCCAGGTGGGCCCCAGGAGGTGCCTTGGTAAAGCCTAGCACCGATCACCAGACTTCCATCCTGAAGATCTTCATCCAAGTGGCGGCATCCAGGGTGCCCTTCATCCAAGGGCAGCCTTAGAAGGCAGAGTATTGATAGCAATAGCAACTCCAGGCAGCATCAGTGAGCATTAGTGCCATTGTCAGGTCCTGCAGTAAATATTTGCACATCTACTAACAACACTACAGAGTAGATTCTGTTTCAGCTTCAGGCTGAAATTCAGTATATCTATCCCCAGGCCACACATCCCAAATCACCACCTAGAGGCAAAGTAAGGCCCTGGTTATCTAGCGGACAGCCGGCTTCGCACTGTACCTTGTCTCTTTTGTAAACAGACAGGCTCTCTAGGAGGCAAACTCTGTCTAAGAACAGCTGAGCCCACACCCTTCCATCCCCCCACTTTCTGACGACACTGTCAGCATCTTGAAGTAAAAAAACCTTAGGCCAGCTTCCTTTGGCCTGGTAGTGGGGCAGTGCAGGCCTCCAAGATTGGCAAGTGGATTGGCCCACTGACCATCTTTGCCATTTATGTTCATTTACTCATTCAACACACATTTATTGAGTGCCAGCTATGTGCCAAATCCCATTCTAAGCACTGGGGATACAACTTGTGAACAATACTAGAGGTAGTCCCTGTCAGGGAGACACACATCAAACAAATAATTACACGTGCAATTATTTAATTACAAGTATGATAAGCACCAAAAAGGAAAAATTCAGGCTGTTAAGAGAATGTGCAATAGAAGCACCTAAACCTGTCTAACTAAGCGATATATATAT
>NW_006380745.1:0-1680 GCF_000327345.1 Myotis davidii
CACAAATTTTTGTGCATCGGGCCTCTAGTTTATCTATAATATGCTAGACACTGTTCTAGATATTATAGATATAAAGATGAATAAAACAATGTTCTATGCCCTAAGAGGATTAAATCCATCAGAGGTACACAAATAGATTAACTTATTGATGTAACAGCATTGAAGGTGCTCAGATAGAATTTGTGGCATCAGTTCTGCTTTTGACTTGAATACCTTTATGAAAACTTCCCCTCCAATTAAGCAAAGCAGTCTTTTCCACGTCTCCAGGATTATTGTTATATACTTAGAATAGGTGGATGATACTAATATTTAAATTACTAAAATATATATAATTAAATGAAAAATTGTGTAGCACATAGGAAATATCCTGAGGAAATGCATAGGAAGATGAAAATAATGAGGAGTAGAATATAAGATATCAAGTTAGAATCTAAACAATTAAAATTAGAGAAGGGAAAAGAATCTATAGAAAAATATACAGATATATTAAATTTTTACTGTGTCAAGATGGTCGTTTTGATAGAAACCAAAATATCCTGTGGATATGTGCATTGATGTCGAAGTTTTCTAATGATGTTCTATCGTATCTTATTTTTAAAATGGTTCTTCAATCAAAACTTGAAGCATTCATTTCAATTTTATTGTTGCTGGTTCTTTTTACTCAATTCATGTTCACCATATTTTCATTAGATCTTTTTACATATTTATATTTGTTACTTTAAAGTACCTTTCTAATGTTTTCATGTCTGGGTCTCTTTAAATTTGATTATTTTGAATTCTTTACTTTTTGACACTGTTGTGTGTGTACGTGTGGTAAACCGCACTAAATATTGACACTGACATTATATGTGAGAGAAAGACCAAACTCAGAGTGCTATTCATGGCTAGAAGTAGGCAGCCTTATTCTCTACTATCCGACCATTATCAGGTGAGGTTGAGTCAAAGTAATTAGAGACTGAGCTGGATTTCCTTTTTGCCATTTCTATCCTTCTCACTAATGCACCACAAACTCCAATTCTGTCAGGGAAGGCCTGATGTTTCCTGTGCTTAGAATGTGACAGGATTCTGGATGGTTTTTCTCATTGTTCCTGCTCCACCTTCAGCTTTTAACAATCCCTACACACACCTGTGCCACTGCGGGGATTCCCTCACCACACTCTGACCCCTCCCAAGTGGTAGGCTGCTTTTCTTGTTGATGGGAGTAGCAGGGCCTTCTGTTTGGGCATAGCTTCAATCTTCTTAAGAGACATGTGCACCTAAGAGTTCAGTTTCTCAGCACTCATCCACTTGTAATGACAGCCCATTTCTGCCTTGTGACTGTAGTGACCTTCTCTGAGAAAGAAGAGGCCTCTGCTTCTGACCAATAAAGCAGGTTCTTTGATCCTCCTCAGGAACAGAGGATTTTTGCTTTTACCTTTCCCTCCAATGCAATGAATGTTGGCCTTGATCCTGGAGGTGACAGTATTTGCTGCCCAGTATTTGACATTTGCTTCATATTAGAGTAGTGAGGATCAATGCCTGACCCCCACTATCTGCTAATCACTCTCTGCCTATTATGTTCTCTCACCGGTTTCCTGCCCTGCCCCAAAACCTTTTTATGAGTATCTGACAGAAGACCTGAGAAAAATCATAGAATATTTATCAGGGCAATTATGTATACACTAGAGGCCCAGTGCACAA
>NW_006380746.1:0-1680 GCF_000327345.1 Myotis davidii
TTCTCTTCACTGTCGACCCCTTTCCTGAACCAGCTCCTGCTGTTCATGTACCCATCCTCGACACCTATCAATGGCTGGCATTTGCTTGAGACAAAATCTTTAGCAGCTATTCTTGTTATGCTGGGATCAGGTCACTCCAGCCCAGGCATAGAAATATCTGTTCATTGAAGTAATCAGTGACTTCTGAGGTGGCTCCAGTTCTAAAGCCTTCTATATGAAATCAGGTTACCAAATATGATTCCAAGGACTCAATGCATTAGACATTTCCTTGAATATTTCAGGAGGCAATAGAAGGACCATTTTGGAGGGAAAAAGTGGTAAGGAGGGGAAACATGACAGAACCATTTTCCCCTTGGTGAGGGTATTCATTAATATTCATAGATCCCATTCAGAGCTTTGAGGCTGAGAGACTAAGTCTTTCCCAATATTCAAGGCAAATTCTGTGTTCAGGTGCTCTTGTAGATCTCCCATTGAGTTATAAAAACTAATTTTATTTCATTGAACTTGTCATGCAGCTCTATCCTGGTGAATATATGTCAGAGCGAGAAACAATTTACTGCACTTTCCTTTTTTATTTTTAATTTCAAGCCTATTTCCCCCATGCATTTGGGAGACAGATGAATCTAAGCTTTTCAATATGTACAGTTCTGTGCATTTTAACAAACTTTATGCCTTCCTGCTTTCCAGCATCATAACTGCTGCATGCATAATAATGAAGAATTGAGAACAGGGAAAAGAGAAAAGCTCTTATATGGCAATTATGCTTGAGAAAGGGAATTTAGCTTTCATCAAGTTTACTAATAATCCTGAATCTTCATATGGAAATGTGACTCATTTCTCTAAGATGCCTACCATGTACATTTCAGAATATTAAAAGGAAAAAAAAGACAGCATATATTTTCTCCCCTACATTCCTCCCCCACCTTCATTGCAAACAGTTTAACACAAAACTGTTGATATTGACAAACTTCAGGGCTGGGTTAATGAGGGTTGATTTTCTATGGAGAAGAAAAGTGAAGAAGGAATAGAATTCTTGTATCTTCATTTTCTGAAAGGAAAGTTATCAAGGCTTTTTGATAAGTTATAATGTTTTTACTTGTAAGTTATAATCTATTTGAGGAAGCATTTGGGGAATCATAAAGTGCTGATCAAATATTAGTATATCCAGCCTAAGGTTGACTATTTTTAATACAATTTGAGTTTTGTCCAGGCCTCACACACTGTACCTGTGGGGTACAGAAAATTTACTTGATTCAACTCATTAAAACTCTAATGTTCTCCTGCCCTCCACACACACACATTAAAAACAAAACAACAAAACACAGTCACACCCAAGGGCTGTCTCGCACATGCTCAGAAACAAATTTGTCAAGGACGATCTCCAGCTGTTCTTCGATGCCTTTGTTCTTCTCTGAGGTCTCTCTCTCCTATTTGCTTTTGAGCTTCTCTGTGGCAGGGATATACTTGATTTGTGTTTGTATTCTCACAATCATCTAGCGTATTAGCTGGCTCATCCTAGGTGAGCAGTAAATAACTGTTAAACTGAATTAATGGATTCTGCTTTGTCACCCAATATACTAGCAATGCCATCTGGACATATTACCTGTCAATATCTTCATCTTAAAGTAGTCCTCCCTTCCTCATGGTTTCACTTTTTGTGGTTTCAGTTACCCTTGATCA
>NW_006380747.1:0-1677 GCF_000327345.1 Myotis davidii
GAAGGTTGAGAACCACTGATTTAGAGACTTTGTGACTCCCACTGCTCCCACCCACAGACATACCTGGGCTGTCACAACCCAGCACTCACTGGGCTATTTGGAAAATCCAAAGGAGCCCGAGGCTGACTGGATGATTTAAGTCCAAATTCTCCAATCCCCAGAGAATGTCCCCTGTGGGGCTTAAAGGACTGCATGAGATAGTATCAGACCTGGGGCAGGGTGGGTTGGAGGGGTAGAGAATGGGGGATGGTGCTAGACAAGCCACCCAATAGTTAAAGGCAAGTGCCTAAAAGATTGCTTCTTTGCTAGAATCTTGGTCTGAAGGATTTTGACCCACCCAACATGAACAGAACGGAGCCGCGAGGCAGTTTTGTCCCTCACTAGGCCAAAGTCCACCCCTTCCCTGTGGGCCATGACTAATTCAGGAGGAAGATGGGAGACTCAGGTGCTCCTGAAAGCCTTTTTTCCCTCTCTCCTCCAGTCTGGTTAGTAAGGGATACATGGAGAGGGTGGCCTGGGCCCTCACGTAATTTAAGCCCACGCCCTACCAGAGGCATGCCATCTCAGTGTACACAAGCAGCTCGCCCTGTCCTGGCAGTTCTTCAACTTCCTATTTGCCATGACCTTAACCTAGGCAAAAATGTGTGTCATATCTAACTCGGAGGTATGGGTTCCAGGAAGCCACAGCTCACAGATTTTCACTTACATTTCCATCCTTCCATTTAGCCAAGTATAACTAAGAGTGTATCTTAACTTAGGGAAGAAGAGTGTCTGTCCCACATCCCAGGCCAAGAGAAGCTGGTGTATTCCCTTTCATTTGCTGCAATTAGGTACTCCCTTCGCACTCCTTTGCAGTCACCCATTCCCCACTGACTCTCTGTGGCAGAGAGTAGTGTGTCCCCTATCACATTCTCCTTAGGCACACAGCTAAACTACAATTCCCAGCCTCCTTTGTAAGAGGGTCTGTTTGAATAAGTCTGGAGGCTCACATGACCTGTGCCACTTCCCACCCTGGCGCTGAAGAACATCCCACTCAACACTTGAGTTCTATCTTCCCAGGTACAGCTGCCTGGAAGGTTGTGGGATCCAAATGGTGAGGCTACAAAACTGATAGGCTTTGAGACCTGGACTGGAGTGTGACCAGAGTGATAAATGAACTTTTGTAAAGCTACCAAGTTTGGGTGGTTATTTGTTACTGCAGCTTAGCCTCTCATAGCCTAGCCAACAGGTCCTCTTCTCCAGGGAAGCTCTTCTGCTTTGTGCCAGTGAGACACTGCTCTAGGTGGCTCAAGGTGTAGCCTGAGGCCAGGTGCACGCCCCACCACCAACGCTGAGCTGCTGTCTGTGCCGCTGTCCTGGAAGCTGTGTCCTCTGGCCACATTGTCCATCACCTGCTGAAATGAAGACCAGGGAATGAATTTTCTGTATGACAGAAGGTTTCCTTCCTTTCCCTGGTCTTTCCTCACCCACATCACAGCATACCAATGGCCAAACCCTTGGGACACAAGTAGCTTGTGGAACCAAATGGCCTGAGCTGAGAGTTCTGATCATGTTTACAGACACACATTTCAATGCAAGACCCTGACATAAGCCTTCTTATCTCCCTCCTCCCTTGCTTCCAGCTATCCTGTGAATCACATTAAGTTCTTTTTTTTATTGTTGACACTATTACAGATG
>NW_006380748.1:0-1680 GCF_000327345.1 Myotis davidii
GAGGTGGGATTGGTGAGATTTATAACCACTGACTTGGAATTTTGAGTCACGGTGAGTGCCAACAAACTCACATAAATCCTGGGAGCCCTTGAATTTCATAGTCCTATTTATAATGCTGGGGTAATAGCCCAACATTTATTCCACAGATATAAAAATAAAGATTATTAGAATTCTTTACACTAAATTTAGACATGGAGAGTGAAAATTTAGCAGAGCTGATCTTTCCTTAACCATACATAAAGAAGGGAAAGATTGATTCAGCTGTCTAACCTAATATATTGTTTTTATAGGTATGTGGCCAAAAATCTGTAGTAAAAAAAAACATGAAATTTTGACTCATAAACCCTAGATTAAGAGCCAATCTGCTGATTACTAGTTATCCAGTGTTGGGAAATGACAACGCTCTCTATAGCCTTAGTTTTTCCAGTTGTTGCACAACGCATGGCCAAGTTATCATAACCCATTGAGGCACCATGTCTGGAATCTTTTATAGCCATAAAACACTATTCCCATTTATTTTTAGAAATGCATGTGCAAAATTTGGAGTAAAGACCTCGGTACCAAATTTAGTGTGATTAAAATTCAGGAATATCCACATATTTTTTATGTTTGGAAATGTTGCAAGATCTGCAGTATCACATTTCAATCTGTTTTTAAGCATTAAGAATAACTATGTCTTCACTTCATAACCCAAATTCACTTCCCCCAATACAAGTGCCCCCAACACCAGCATATCCATTGGCAGCTAGAAAAATACAGCTGTACACAATGAAAGAAGCCAAAGTCCCCATTCAGCACTAAATCTGAGACATGATGCTTCATTTTCTCCATACAAAGTCTTATAATCTGCCCATTAATCTCTACATGCTTGATTTTGAAAATCAAACTATACTCAGAGGGGAAAAATTCTATCAGTCATTGTTAAAAACAAGGGTCTTTCTGTGTCTTGAATGTTTTGGATTTCTTCCGTTTGTACAGAAAAAGTTGCATATTTGAGCCACATGTGAATTCAACTGGAACCTGTTATTTTTGTGTGCTAGAGGTCCTAGAGGACTCCACAAATCAGAAACTGTGGTTGGTCACCCTAGCTTTGGGACATCTGGATGACTTTGCTCATGGTAGGGTTCCTGAGAAATATGTAGAGATTTCCTTCCCCCATGGTTTTACTACCCCATCCACAATCATTGGTTTTCATCCCAGGAGCTAGTTTGGCTCACTCTCAGGTAACTGAATTAGACAATTTTTAAGGGCTGCGGTTGGGGAGGTGACTATTGACATGAAGAAGGAGAAGGTAGAATAAAATGTTATAATCATGTTTGAGAAACATGGCTGCTTACCCAGTTCTCACATTAGCAAACAAGACCTTCCTTGTCTATTAAATAGGAATTTGGACTAAATGCAATTCAATTTTTTTAGGAACTTCCACAGTGTTTTCCATAGTAGCCATATCAATTTACATGCTTATCAACAGTGAACAGGTTTCCCTTTTCCCAATCCTCCTTAACACTCGTTGGTTGATAGCCATTTTGACAGGTATGAGCTTATATGTCAGTGTGGTTTTGATTTTTATTACCCTGATGATAGTTATGTTGAACATCTTCTTATATGTCTGTTGGTCATGTGTATGTCCTCTTTGGGTTAATGTTTATTCATGTCCTCTGCCCATTTTTAAATCAGATT
>NW_006380749.1:0-1681 GCF_000327345.1 Myotis davidii
TTTGTGCTTTTTCTGGTAATGTTGTTTAAAATGGCCCCAAAACTTAGGGCTGAAGTGTTGCCTAGTGTCCCTAAGTGTAAGAAAGGTGTGATATGCCTTACAGAGAAAATGCATGGGTTGGCTAGCTTCATTTAGGAATGAGCGATAGCACTGTTGGCCATGAGTAAAAAGAGCTGTGTATTGATTGGTTGACCAGAGTCTCTCAGGAACCAAGCCCTGTATTTCCCTTAAGACCAATGTGTTGTTCAATATTCATTAAATCCGTGTTCTCAATGACCTTATAGACCGTAACTACCACAAATCACGAGAATCCGCTGCATTTCTCTTTCCGGTGTCCAAGTTCTTCTACTGCACATCCCGACCCTCCACACATTCTGGAAATAATAATATTTAGTTTTGCACTGTGTAGTGCACCTTTGTTTTTAGTTTTTCTTCACGTTTCCCATGAAAGATGTGCTTCCTCACCACAACCATCACTACTTATTCAAACATGATGCCTCTGCACTGTCCTACATTTGTGCTTAGATGACCAATAGATTCTCACCATCATTACAAAGAAAATACAACACAGCACATAGTAAAGCAAACTCATAAAATATTTATTTAAATTGATTTAGCTCAGAGCATGCTTATATACATAAATAATTTGTACTTCATGAGTCAGATTCTGAAATGAAGATGCAAAGTGCAGGGCAAAAAGAAGTGCTGGGACCTCTTTTTTAAGCATCCCCATTCTATTATGGACTTCAATTTGGGTCAAGAGAAACAAATATATTCTAGTGGTCTCCTCTCAATGAATAATGGCTTCTTATCTACAACATGGACCTCCTGGAGTCTAGCCCTTTCTCTAAAGAAGGCCATTTCTTGCAAAACTTTCCACTGAGAAAAATGAGAAATAAATCAGCAAGGATGATACCGTCAACATTGCAAAGTGTACTGAAGATAATAGAAAGCCTGAAGGATTGCACCGTCCATGACTCCTAGACCCATTTATTTGCTCGATTGCTTCTAAAACACCAGCTTTTCTCCAGCCCATGTGTAAAAATAAGGCAAAATGAACCTGGACTCCAAAGACATGGACTGGCTTTACAACACAATGAGTGTTCTGGGCAAGTTACTGTATCTCCTAGAACCATGACTTTCATATCTGTAAAATGGTGGGATTGTTTACTTATTTACCTAAAAAGATACTAATAACTCACCATGTGGAGGATTTTGCAGTTAACAAAGCATTATTAGCATAGATTTTCTCAATGATGCTCACATCAACATTATCAGTTAAGTGTAATAATTATTACCATTTTGTGAGAAAGTCTTTGAAAAGCAGAAAGGTAATGTACAAATACTTCTATTTAAAAAATCAATGGTTTCGAAGGAAGCAGAGGAAGATTGCTAGCATGTGTAACCCTTACTTTACATGAAGAAAAAATGATTTTAAAAGTAATTAGAACCAAATATGCTATTTCCTGGTTTAAATTAAATGAATCATTGCACAAGGCACCAAGCCAAGAAGGTTAGTGGGCCTGAAACTCAGGCAACAATTGATCTTGAGGACACACACGTTAGTGCTGGGATTTATTCTAAATTGCACAAAGTTGTCATATAGCCTATGGGGACATAAGTTAACAGGTCAAGAAAATTATTACAGTAACTAGAGGCCCGGTGCACGACATTCATGCAC
>NW_006380750.1:0-1681 GCF_000327345.1 Myotis davidii
CTTCATCCTGCCATTACCCTTGGAGATGAACTGACTTTGGAATCAACCATAAACTGCCATGTTGCTCCAAACCATCACCAGCTTACACTTGTGTTCTCTATTCCTAACCAACCAGACACATGAGTGTTAGCCCCAAATTCCGTGTCCAGGGCAATACAGGTCAGGGATGTACCCACCACCCAAAATCATGGAACAGGGGCTGTAGGGTAGGACTGGACAACTCAGGAGCACATGGGAGTGAGGCAGGAAGTGATCAGGACCATCCTGCTGGACTGGGCTCTGTGGAAACTGGGGAGCACAGGCCCCATCTAACGGGGCGGCTAATACTCACCTCGAGCAGATAAAAGTCTTCGGGATCAGAGACCCAATGATGGCAGACATACGCATTTTTTAAGGGATACTAGAATTTTTATGTGTTTATAAGTGAAATATCTTGCATTTTTAATATTGGCTCAGATTTTTAAATGTCTCTTAACACACCGGCAGGCTGAACACAGTCCAGCCCATGGGCTGCCAGTACCGCCTCTGCAGCACGGCACTGGGTCGAGAGTGGACGCTTAAGCCAGATAGACCAGTGGGAATCCTGGCTCAGCCCCTCTCTGTGACCTTGTGCAAGGCAGCTCTCTAACCTTCACTTTCTTCATCCATAAAATGAAGATAATATTCGTCCTATCTCATAACATTTATGGGAAGATTAAGTGACATAATGTAGGTGAAGCATTTAGAATGCTGCCAGGCACATAATCAATATTCAATAAAAGGCAGCACTGCCATTATTATAACTCTGAATCCTGGAGGCCCAAGGGTCCGTCAACTCTGCCCAGAAAGCTCTCCAAAGCAGAGCCAGTTTCTGTAACAGTGTCCTCCATGGCTCCCCGACCCCTGCCGAGCATTCTGTGTGAGCATATAGCACAGTGCCCTGACCTGTCTCTGTGTGCTGGGCAGCTGGGAAGAGCAAACATGGTGGGCTGCTCAAACCACTGGAGAGTCTAGCAGGGTGCCAGGGCATGGCCAGGGGCTATGAGCATGCGCAGAGGCAGGCATGGGGTAAATTCCAGGCCCACAGTCACGTCCCAGCACTTTCCACGTCACCCCTTCATCCCGCCATCCACCCCCTTGGAGATGAACTGACTTTCAGTTGCGAGCCTGGGGTGTTTCTAGGTGATGAACACCCTTCCATTAACAGCTCAGATGATCCGATGTAAGAATGTGGCCTGTGACCCGGGAGTTGTGTTCTGTTCTTTCTTAGCCAAGCCCGGTGTAGATGAATGATGTGGCTGAGATTGGGATCTGGCCTGCAGTGCCAGACAGCAGGACATGAGTGTGAACATGTGGTTGAAACCTCTTTGGAATGCAGCCCAACGAGTGCTGTGGTGTTATGTCAGTTCCCAGCAAGGATGGAATGGAATTGGGAATGAGAGAGGATACCTGACCGCGATGCTTGGGGCCCCGGTCCTAGAGCTCTTGTGGAAAGGCAGGCAAATGTGCTTCTCTTACTGCAGGGTGAGAGGTTGTTTCTTCAGCAGATCGAACAGCTGCTGGAGCGGCAGGGCTTCAGAGGGCAGAGTCACGGTGGGCACGGCTGGCATGGAGCGGGGAGGAACGTGTGCAGGGCGCGGAAGCGGGGGCTGAAACATTGAAAATGGCCTTGATAGAATCTCCCTCCTTTGAAGAGGTTTTT
>NW_006380751.1:0-1681 GCF_000327345.1 Myotis davidii
ATAGATATAGAAAACAAGCTGATGGTTGCCAAAAGGAAGGAGGGAGTGGGAATATGAGAATAAATAAATAAATAGTCAGTGCAGGGCATTAACTACAAGTTTGAAGATGACCAGGCTCACAGACATTCTGAGCCCAGGTGCTTCCCTTCCGGCCAGGAACAGAGATCATTGAGAATTATCATGGTAGCCTTTCTCTATTGAGGTTCTAAAGAATGTGACCCCAACAGCAACAGGGATGGTGACAGTAGTAATAACAGTAGTTGTAGTAGTAGAGGTAGCAAAACCATTTACCAAGTAACAGATACTTTCTTTGTTCCAGACATTGTATTAGGGGCCCTAATTTAATTACAAACCGTATAATAATTTTCAAGCCTCCTACTGACAAAGAGCAAAACCTAGATTTGGATACCTGTCTAACCCCAAAATATTATTTTTTGCTAGAAATTAGGAATAGAAATTGACAACTGGTTTTTGCCCTTTGAGTTAAAACAATCAGGCTGAGAAGATCCTGGAGCAGCTGTCATTTGGAAACTTCATTGAGCAACCTGACATAAGGGGACAGCCTGGGCTTTGAACCAAGATGAACACCAGCTGGTCATAGCTAACTTGCAGGGTAGTTAGAGGGTTAGACACAAATGTGTGTACAGCTACTTGAATGGAGCTTGAACACAGGCTAGCACTTGGACAGAATTCAGGACGTGGTATAATATGGGGCACATGGGGAAGAAAGAAAACCATCCTGAGCAGGAACAGAGCAACAAATGTATTTTTACTGATTCATATGTCAAGACCTGAAGTTATCATTTCAGACAAGAGACAGATAGATACATTTTAAAAGATGGCCAAGAGGTAAGTAATTTACCCCAGGAGTAGGAGCTCCTACTCATTCTAGTTACATTATGAAAACACTAGGAATTTGGTTTAGTGAGGGCATATTGAATGTTTGAATAACTTAAAGTGAGGACACCAATGGCCCACTTTTCATATTGATAATATTGCACAGGGATAGGCCAAATCAAATAGTCCCTTTCAATATCCACAGTCAGTAGATCAAAAGGTGTATGAATCACCCAGAAACATACATCACATCATTTTTAAGAAGCTCTACCTCTAAAAGACATACTGAGATCATAGAAACTGCCCTAGATTGAAAATAAAGATATCCAGATTCTAGTCCTATTGATCACTTACTAGTCATGTGACCTTGGCCAACTATCTTACTTAATACACAATATCTTTTTCTGTAAAACGGAAATAATTACACCTGCTTGCCTTTCTTACAAGTTATTAATAAAGATTTTGTTAAACAATAAATTCAAATATTTCAGAAAACTATAAAATCCTGAACCAATATGTTATTCTAACAGTTAAGTTCCTAAAAAATCAATTTTCTTTCATACTCTCACTCATAAGCCAGAAATTTAAGGACTGTTTATTTTAAAGAGAAGAAAACAATCTTGAATAGCCCAATCTTATTTTCTGCTCCAACTGTTCACTTCTGAATTCTCTATGCTACAAACAAATCTTATATTGTTCTGACCTAATGCTTTTACTCAATTGATATTCTGACCCCAGAAAAATATTTTTTTCAAGACTCAACTCATGTTTTTTTGCCTGTCTTCTCAGATGAACCCAATCCATAATGATCTCTTTATTTTTAATATATTTTTATTGATTTCAG
>NW_006380752.1:0-1682 GCF_000327345.1 Myotis davidii
GCGATCGTGCTCCCTGGCACTCTAGGGGTTAATTTTACAGGTACATACTTTTCCAAATGAGTGAATAAGCAAACCAGTGGATGAATGAATTAACCAGTGAATGAACACAGTCCAGAGTCAGTGAAATGGACTAGAACAACCAGGTATACGATAAATGGCAATATTACTGCTGAGTCACTACAACCAAGTGAAACCGGTTTTCATTCATTCAACAAATACATACTGAGTATGTGTTAGGCCCAAATACTCACTGTTCAAGATCCTGGGAATACACAGTAAGACAAAGCAAGATAAATGAAGTCCCTATTCTCAATGAGCTTACAGTCACATGGGACAACTATTATCCTGGCTTACAAAGTCTGATCATCTGACCCCTACAATAAATAAATAAACAAGAACTATACCAAACCATGCTCAATGCTAAGCAGAGAATTCAAATCAGGTGATATTACAATGACTAGGTGGTCATTTTAAATTGGACCGTGAAGGAGAACCCCTCGAAAGAAGATAATGTATTTAAGCAGAGATGTGATTATTAAGAAGACTATCATGCAAAACTCAAGTAGAAAAGCTTCCTGGTGGAGGGAACAGATAGTGTACCTGGTAAAAGCCAAAAGGCCAAGCAGATATGATTAAGAATGAGAGAGAAATTATAACATGTCTGGAGGGTAGTGACCTCGATGAAGAATGGTAGAAATTCAGATAGAAGGGGTGGAAAGGGGTCAGATCCTCAGACTTTGTAAGCCAGGGTAATATATTTGGATTTTATTTTTGAGATGGAAAGCCACTGAAGGAAGCCACATGAAATCTGGAGTTGTCTTCACTAAGAATTAAGAGTGCAAACTGGAAAAAAACATATTAAGTCTACGTATTTGCTTGGTTCTATACGCTGTACTCAATGAAATTTATCCCAAGACAATGAAACAGAATCCTATAGCCAGAAAGAACCTAAAGGAATGCAAAGCTAGCATTGTACATGTATGGAAACTGAGAGAGAGAAAAAGCATCATTCAGGTTGCTTCATTAATGGCCAAGAAAAACGTCTCCAGAAATAAGAGCAACTAAGATGTCTAGGATATAGCCTCAACTCAAAGCTGACATTAATCAGGAAACTGTCCTTGTATGTGTTCATACACTGGATTACCATGAATTAGATGCACATGACCTATCAGGAAAATTTTTTAAGTTTTGTGACAGCTTTAGACCTCCATCTAAAACTGGAAATTCAGATGATGCACATCTGAATCAATTCCACTATTCCTATCCCAACTCACTGGGTACACAATAATTTGAAGATTCATGTACAGAGTGAATCATAAGAAGCTACTATGTACAAGGAATTGTACTGGGAAACAAAGAACAAGTCTAGTAGAAGCCATGAAGCACATTTACAGAAAGAGAGATACCTACACACAAACACGGACACACATTGCAAGGTAAAAATACTGATACATAGTGCAAGGTAAAAATAGCCAACATGCCTCTCAGAACATGCACTGTAAAAGTTGGGAGAAATATTTCTTTCAATTGAAACAATCAGAAGGCAGCATGCAAGGTAGTCCTTGAAGGATTGGTGGGATTTATAGATGGGAGAAGATTTTAAACAGGTACAGCAGGGGCAAAAGAAGTAGGTAAACTGAAAGCAGGCCCTCCAGATAAGGCCAGTGTTAATTAAATTTAAA
>NW_006380753.1:0-1682 GCF_000327345.1 Myotis davidii
AAAGTACATTCTTACCTTGTGGTTTTTCAGACCACTCACTGTGAATATAGGCTGGAAACCTATGGATGGGTATGCATGTTCTAATGAATTCTAAGGGGAAATGACTCCCCCCTTCCCTTCCCTGTTGCTGTTCAGTACCATATTTCTAGATAAGCTACTTTCCTTCTTCTAAGTTCACCTTAATGTTGAGGGAATAACATTTTGGGGATCTAGTTTTATGCAGTGGGTATTCCCTATAGATTCTCTCTATTGAGCCAATCCTGGACTTTGTCTATTGTTCCCTGTGTCCTTTAAAGTAATAAAACCTATATTAGTTAGAGTAGCACTAGTGTTGTAACAAACACAACAAAAAAGTATGTGCTTAACACAATAAATGTTTATTTCTCAATCACATAGTAGTCAAATTTAGATGAGAGTGCAGCTTTTTTCCATATGGTGATTCAGGGACTCAGACTACTGAGCAACCCAGTCAGGACCATGCCCCTTAGTTTTAATTGTACTTCACTTATAAACCCTAAAGCACAGACACAGTACTATACACAAGTTGAAATAAATACATGGTGATTGATTGATGAATCATGTTCATAGTAATTATGTAATCACATAATTATAATTTCATGGTAATATGCTGTTTCTCTAAATGATAACACCAACTAAAATATTGCCATCTCTGGGTACAAAGGTGATTCATTCGGTTCACTAGTGGATAGCACTAAGTGATGATGACTATTGCTGACTGAATTTGCATTGAGTCATCCACAATGTGCTGGACTTATCTGTGTCCAGTGTTTTCCATTTGTGAGAAGGTTGCCAAGATAAGCAATGTTCTCCATGGCCATGCAACAGAGATGTTCTCTGTGTAAAATGAAACTAGTGAATGCCTGTATGGAGACTGGACACATGACCTCTTACTCTCTATCCAGCTCAGGAATGGGGCCTCACATTGTAACATCCCATTTTTGGAGGAGGAAATAGTAATGTGTTCATCATGCATGCTTTGGAGATTAAATCATATTCATCTGAGGCACAGGAAGAGAGCAAATTAAAAAAAACACACTGGATGACAGTTGGGACAAGCAGTGGGAGTGTATTGTATTAATCTTTGAAGAGTCAGTTCTTTGCTGAACTTAAAGGCTGTGGTTTGGTGACACTAGGGTTCTTCTTTGTGATTCTGAATGAATTTCTTTTTCTCTCTGCCACACATTTTAACATGAGGCAAAGGGATGGAAATGTCCTGCCAAGGAAGTTATTATATATAAAAACGCTTTGAAGTATTTTTACTGAGTGAGGAAAGTAGACATCTCATCAGCAGTGAGAAATGGGACACTGAGACTGAATAATATCCAGTCGGGGTCTGTAAGGGAGGGAAACTATCATCTACTGAACACGTACTCTGTGTGAAGAACTGTACGTGGCACTTTCACATTCATCAATATATTTAGTTGTCACAGCCATAGGTACATTTTTCATAAAGATTTTGAAGATTAGAGGTCAAGGTCCATGCTCAAAGATACATAGCTAGTAAGTGGCAGAGTAGGATTCAAATTCAAGGTTTTCTGTCTTCATTTTATACTCTTATCTCCTGGTTAAGCTGTCTACCAAAATTGTTTACATCAAGCTGACTCTCAATTTGGTTTTCCCACTGAGACTAGCTCAGCGGTTCTCAGCCTGTGGGTCGCGAC
>NW_006380754.1:0-1683 GCF_000327345.1 Myotis davidii
CCAGAGTGTCATATAGTTGGAATCATACAATATCTAATCTTTTCATATTGGATTCTCTCACTTAGTAATATGTATTTCAAATTATTCCCATATCTTTGCTTGGCATGATAGCTCCTTCCCTTTTAGCACTGAATAATATCCTATTGTCTGGGTGTACCGCATTTTATTTATCCATTCACCAACTGAAGGGCATCGTGGTTGCTTTCAAGTTTTGACAGTTATGAATAGGGCGGCTATTAAAATCCTTGTGCAGGGTTTTGCATGGACATACATTTTCAGTTCACTAAATACCAAACAGCACAATTGCTGGATCACATGGTAATCGTTTAGCTTTATAAGAAACTGTTGCGCTGTCCCCCAAATTGGCTGTGCAATATTGCATCCCCTTCCTCACTGGCACTTGGTGGTGTTAGTGTTTTGGATTTGGGCCATTCAGATAGGTGTGTGGTGATGTCTCATTGTTTTTATTTGCTATTCCCTGGTGATATATGATATTGAATGTCTTTCAAATGCTTGCTTGATATCTGTATATCTTCTTAGGTGTCTTTCTTAGTCTTCTGTCCATTTTTTTAATCGAGTTTTTAATTTTCTTAATGGTGAGTTTCTAGAGCTCTTTGTGCATTTAGATAATAATTTTTAACACGTGTGTCTTACGCATATTTCTTTTTCAATCCTCGACCTGTCTTCTCATTCTCTTGAACTATCTTTCATAGAGAAGTTTTTAATTTTAATAAAGCCCAGCTTATCAATTATTTTTTCATAGATCTCAGACTTCGCAATTAAATCTGAACACATGTAAGCTGCTTTTATTAATATTACTGATATGTGAACTGTGTTACTGGGGAATATATACTTGGGAATGCATTGGAAGAGAACCCTGGAGTGGGGACGTGATCTTACTGGTAAAAAGAATAAACTCTAGCTTTCAGTAATTAAATCTGTATTTTCAAAGGGAGTAATGAAAAATGGCTAAGACATAGGTTGATACTAAAATGCAGAAGGGAGGAAGAGTAGTTAGGATATATTTCAAAAGTTTAGGAATCGGTCATTGATAACCTGAATTGGGCAGAGATGATTACAATGAAGACATGGAAGCACATCAAAGAGAGAATTAAGAGGACATGGTGACTATCCACATTTAGGACGGGGATTCAAGAATTAAAGATGACTCACTCGATTGACAAGAAGAGGGGGCTGTGTCCACAAATGGAGAACATAGGAGTAGAGAAACACTGAAGCTAGAATAAGGGATTAGAGATCTTCAGTTTACTTTAATTCACAGAATAAAAAGCAATTTCTAGGAAATGACTACATTCATAAGGTTCAGAATGAAATACTAAAAATTAAAGTAAAAGCTGAGTTTAAAAGGAGTGTGATCAGCTGCATTTGATCTAATAAGTCATGGGGAGGTCAGTAGAAGCTGGTTTGCTTTTCTCGACACCCATGATTGCGCCATCCCCAGGAAAATCCCCGTGTAACCCAGGTTTACAGAAGATGGAAAGTTATTTAAACCAATGAATTCACTTGCTGTGTGCTCTTGGATGGGTTTTATTGAGCCTTCTATGCTTGTGTTTTTAACTTTTAAATATGGAAAATGAAATTCTGTTTATTATATTTTTGTGAGCACTTGCTATAATTTTTTTAAATCACTCTGCCTAGCACATTCAAGATACACAATAAATA
>NW_006380755.1:0-1683 GCF_000327345.1 Myotis davidii
ATCTCTCTCTCCCTCTCCTTACCTCTCTGAAATAAAAAAAGAACAAAAAAGAACCTGAAGTTATGAAAGTTTAAGTAGCCTGTCTCTGTTCACACAGCTGGGAAGCAGAAGGGCCAAAACTGAAGTCTGAAGATAGTGTCCTTTCTCCGGGACAGCATTCTGCCCACTCCATCAGTCATTTCAGTCATTTGGGGAGCCTTACTTCATTCTTTACACAACAGTTGCATGAAAATATGTGGGAGAATCCTCCCATAGCTAATGCCAAATCAACTTGAAAAGCTCCAGTTTCAACCCTACTCAGGGTTAAGGGACCCTTCATTGCTATGTGAAATATTGATAAAGAAGGGAGGATCAAGAACCATCCTATTGCCAAGACAGTGTGGTCTCCTACCTATGAGAAGAAAATAATGATTTGAGTACTGATGAATCAATCAGATTCAGGACTGTCTTGTCCTTGCCTCATCACAAACAGCACAGAACAAAGTGTTCAAGCATCTGAACACAAGTATTGTCTCCATGCACACAGACATTGTGTGCACTCTCTAGTATGATCTCTTGGAGGTGCTGCCAGGCAAATAAACCTCAGCTCCACCAAAATGTAAATTAGGAAGAATGGTCTGAAACAAATGGAAAATGGGCTTTTATTGCACACTGACTGGAAAAAGACTTATTCTAGTTCCAAGCTATGCTTCTGAGCTTAATTGGCCACTGCTGGTGTATCCAAAAGCCAAAGGGCATGCAAATACCCAGACTCTTCTTACAACAAAACAGCTATCTTGCAGTTCGATCACTTTTCATCATTTACAAAGAATAGCTGTATACTTGTATACTTTGAAGGATTGCACAGCCCAGTCTGCAAGCTATGCTGTAAATGCACTTATGTTTCTTCCTTACCATTCCTCTTATTCCACAGAATTTCAAATGTAGAATTATCCTCTTATTCTATCCTCCAAAGAGCTTGTGATAACTGTGAAGAGACTGAGCCACTGGACCAGAGAAAAGGAAACAGAAATAATTCCCTGTATGAAAGATACCCCCAAAATATATATTTTCTCAGAAAAAAGGAGAAAAGGAAAAATCCTAATGCAAAAGCAGATATGGTATTCAGTACACATTTTTTTTCTCCTTCACTTCCTGAAGTTATTCTCCATTTCTCCCTCTATTTCATCACTTCCTCCAACACACAACAGGTTTTGTATTTCATTATCCAAAAGAATGTCAAGTTGCCTCTAGGCACCTTGATGTTAAGGAGATACAAACTTAATGGTAAAGGCAGAATTATATTTGGCACACAAGTGTTCATTTTTGCTTTTGTTTGCATGTTCAGGGCTATGTTGAGTGGTGGGAGTTTTATGGTGCTGAACAATGAGTCTTTGTCTTCTTTAGGTTGGCCCACAGCCAGGTGAATAAATATGTCTGCTGAGCACACATCACAGTAGAGGACACACAAGTCAGAGGGGATAGGACACACCAATTTGGGGTAACAAATCATGACTACAGGCATCTTGGGAAACATATTGGAGAGTGTCAAAGTCCCTGTCAATTGATAAAGGCCACTTAGAGTGCACTTTATACCAACATGTTCACAGACACTGAGAATTCATCTGCAAAATGAAATAAGGACTAATACAAAGATACCACTGACACCAGCTCAGATTATGAGACACACACACAACCAGGAGA
>NW_006380756.1:0-1683 GCF_000327345.1 Myotis davidii
AGCTGGTCACTTAGGCTTTTATATATATAGATACCAATTTTCATTACAAATCAACTAATCCTTTCATATCTGAGAGAGAATTTCTGAATAGCTTTAAGAACATTTATAAGCTTGTATTTGAGTATTTGTTTAATATTTAAAAGAAAATGAAGTCTTCACCATGAAATAGAACTAATTTACTATGAAGCAAGCATATTCAGTTAATACATTCTGGGTTCCATAAATACACTATGAAAGTGCATATGTAATCTGAATTCATTTAATGGTTTTCATCTGTCTCCTTTTATTTAAGAACCCTGGCAACACAATAGCCTCCTATACGGCTCAAATAAGCTATGTCCTTGGCAATGATGACCATGTTACTTCAAATTCCAATGGTTTGTTTTGCAATATCAAAGATCTTTCTGGGTGGACAATGAGTACAAAGTGTTCATAGTGAGAGTTTCACCACCAGGCTTGCTAAATACCCCCATGATACTTGTGTGTCCAGAGGGCAATTGAAATGTTTATGAAGTTACTCCCTTCTGATCCCGTAGTTTAGAGCACTCCCCAAATTTCACCTATGATGCTTGAAGAGTTTTACTGCTTCATAAAACTGTAGGAAAGACCTACTATTTAAGAAGGATCTCTCGCATTTCATTCCCTCACTCTATCACATGGTGTTTACTGTCTTTGATCACCTCAGATACAAGAGCTGATGTGCTGCCAGAAGCAGAGAGCTAACAGAAGCAGAGAGCTAACAGGATTTTGTCCTCTTCCAGCGATTAAAATACTCTTACGCCTAAACCGAAAAAGAACACCCTCCCAAACAAAGTACTTCTGTACCATGTAAACAACGTTGTGATTTAATTTGCTAATTTTCAAATTTGCAGTGGGAGATAAAAGACTACCTGGAAGCTGTCAGCCTGGAGATAAATCTTATTGTTAGCATGCAAGCCTGTTAGCATACATTTTAAGATTAGATCTGCTCATTGCATGGGAGTATGTCTTCTGCATATTCCATGAGCAAAGGGAAGCAAGAATGTAGCTTTAATGAGCAATGGTCGGGCATGACTCCCACGTGCAAGGAGCATCTAACAGGGCTATTTCCTTAAAACGAATCAGAATCTCTTATGTCTGCTTGGTGACTTGAATCTTTCATGATAGTGACTGTGTAGGCAAGGTCAGGGATACCCGGAGAAACTTTCTGAAAGTGGACACAGTCAGAATAGGGATAGGTTCCCACCTTCGTAAAGTAAGCAGATTGTGTTCGGGGCATAAAAGCCAACATTAGAAAATGTTGCCTTTGAGTAAGGAAAAAAAATCCGCAAGTTTATTTTTTGGTCTGGTCTCCAAAGCTAATATCTGGACCTACTTTAGCAAGGCCATCTATAGGTAATGTAAAAGAAAAATTACGAGTATCCCCACTAAAATATATTTTGCAGCAAGGTGGATTATAAATAACATTTAAAGTATATTTTAAATTATTTTGTCTTTCCCATTAGGTTTGAAAGTCCTTGAGTAAGATGATAATAACTGGCATTGCTCCCAGTAGAGTTTTTCATGTATCCTTCTATACCAGCAAATTTAAACCATTTCCATACCCACAGGTATTGACTTTATATCATTCTAATTTGCCAACAAGAGCTCATCATTACTTTATTCAGCCAAATGATGTAATCATCATCATCATCATCATCATCA
>NW_006380757.1:0-1684 GCF_000327345.1 Myotis davidii
TCTACTATAGGTTTTTGCTTTGTGGTTACCATGCGACTTATATAAAACATCCTATAGATATAATAGTTTATTTTATGCTGATAGCAACTTAACTTTGATTGCATAAAAACCCTTTCACTTCCCTCTTTTATGTTTTTGATAATACAATTTACCTCTTTTTATATCGTGTATGAAATATTTTGTTTTATAAGTCATTTTTAATCGGATATTCTGTAGGTCAAGAAGATGATGACTGTACATCAGAGACCAAATGCACAACCTAAAATCTTTACTATCTGGTCACTTACAGAAAAATATTTGCCAACTCTTGTGCTATTCTATTCATGCAGCCCAAAGCATCCTTACTCAAACACAGTTTGATCAGTGCATAAAATTAATTTTTGGCACACCTCTACATGCACATTATGGAAATATTTGTCAGGCAGACAGTTGAACTTAATAGGTCCTCTCAATGAAGTATAATGCTTTCAAACATCTCTGGTAAGAGAAAGGAGTGGAGCAAAAGGGCAAGTTGGCACTAAAGAAGATTATGCAATTAATAGGACAGGTGAGAACATTGCTTCATGCATATCTAATCAATATTGGTCAGAGAGGAAATAGCCCAATCATATCCAGCACTAAAGAGTAACCAAGAGGATTGTGAGATAACTGTGATTACTTTTAGAAACACTGTGAGGCATTGTAATTACTGCTAGATATCCCAGTATTTTAATTGTTTCACACATGATGCCTAAATCTCACACAGACATATTGAGAACAGTCACTCTGGTCTCTCTCCCTCCTATCTCTGTTCTTCCACTCTATTCCTTTCTGAATATGATGCGAATCATCACCTTTGTCAGCTAATCTTAACCCTTGATTATTTCTTCTTGTATAAAATCTAAAACTTGCCAAGATTCCATAGTTTATCATCATCTGTACCCATATTATCAAAATACTCTTCACCATGTGCCACAGAGTGCACTGGAGTTTATATCCATTATCTTATTTGTACATTAAAAGTGGGTACTATTACCAGATCAGAGATCCTTAATGTTGACATTATTGACATTGTGTGGCTAGTTCTTCATTGTGGAGAGCTATCTTATGCACTACAGGATGGTTAGCGGCATCCCTAGCCTCTACCAACAGATGCCAGTAGCCCCCCTCTCCTTCAGTTTTCACAATCTAAAATGTCTTCAGACATCGCCAAATGTCCCTCAAGATGATAGGACTCCTTATTACACCCAGCTGAGCAGCGTAGCATTAGACACATTTTACTGATAAGGGAACTAAAGTTTGGAGAATTACTAGCCCAGAGTTCCTTTTTAGGTAAGGGACAAAGCCAATATTTCAATTTAGGTTTGCCTGTCTTCAAAACTCTGAATTAATATCCTCTATTGCCTATTCAGACAGAATTCTTGCTCTTCCCACCGATATCACTTGCTCTAGGTCTAGCAGCTTATCTCCTCCCATCTGAAGGAGATACCTGTACACTGGTCTCTCATTCACCTCTTACACATTCCCTTACCTTACATCTTTACAAAGCCATCCTTTATCTCTCTGTCCATTATCACAAATTTTGCTGTCCAGGATTAATGCACAAACCAGTTTTATGCAACCCTGCTCGAGAATGGATGTTATCCTTAAATATATTAGGAGAGTAGAACCCCATGGGAAAAAAACTGGATTCCTTAGAGACCTC
>NW_006380758.1:0-1684 GCF_000327345.1 Myotis davidii
TCAGAAATCAAGTCAGCAACCAGATGGCATTGGCCAATGTTGCCCTCTTGCTCTACTTTCATTAAAAGTCTCTTTGAAAGTATTTATTTTGGATGGTTTTTATGTGCCACCCTGAATATTTCCTGTAGAGCTTACAGATTCTTTCACTTTTCAAAAATAAAGGTTTAAGGTAAGTCCCAAACATTAGATTCCATTTTAATGTTTGTTTTTTATTTGGATCCTTTCAGAATGTTAAAAGAATGGAAAGTGACCTTAAATACCATCTGATTCAATATCTTTTATTTCATAAATTTATAAAACCTTACCCCCACAACAGGGAAGTCACTGGTCTAAAATTACGGTTAGTGTCAATCCTCAATTCCCAGATAAGCTTTATTTCCACTGTATCAGATTTGTTGCATAAAAGACAGAAACTCAAATACCCAGGAATAAATCTCAAGTATTTATGAATAAGAAGCCTAAAATTTCTACTTCTTTGTCTTTCCACTGTTATTTATCCCATTTCTCATTTGGACATTTACCAAGTGGTGAATAATGGAGAGAAAATGATTCTGAAATCAATCCATTCTAATAATTTTGAGAAGATTTCTTATTTTAAAGTTTTTAGATGAAGAGAGGTTAAAATTATAGAGAACCTGCAATTTATTTAAATAATTTAAATGATCTATGTTTCATGTGCCCTGAACTTCTAATATACGTCACAATCCCCATGAAAACTCAACAAATAATCCCTAAATTAGGAAGTCAAACATTGGTGCTAATGTTTCTGCATGAGCTCAAACTAAATACAAGAGCTTTGAAAACTTACTCTGTCAGAGGGAAAATACCTAAAAAATATTATGCTAGAATTATTGCCAGGATATCCTAGTTATGATAATCTAACTGCATTGTGAAACATTCAAATACAGTTTTTAAACGTTAGTGAAATATTGAGAGTTGAATTAGATAAAAAGTGGTAAAGCATAAAATATACAAATATGTACCACAGCTATAGGCAACTGAAGCTGGCAACATTAAATGGTTCTGCAGAAAAATCTACAAGTAAAAGCTACTTAAGAATTAGGAATAAAAGTATCATTGTGACAAATAAATATCTGGTCTAGATTATATAAGCGGAGCTAAATATAATGTACTATGAAGGCAAAGCATACCATTCAGCAAGACAGATATTATTACTGAAATGGTGAGAATAAGTTTCCAGTGAGTATTAGTAAAATGTGTATTATAACTTCCAGTACCAGTGTATTATAACTTCTACTACTATTCCTCCCATTGTGCATAAATTACTATAAAACTGAGCAAAATACATGAAGCAATTGTTTTCAGAAGTTGGAAAACAGGTGAGCTGCCTGAAGGCCCATTCCTGACTTAGTGTAGAGAGGTAGTATCAAAGCAGAGCATAGAATACTCATTAAACTAAGAAGGAGAAATTCAAGTTTGGGCTACTGAGATGGGTGGATTTGTGGAGTAGGTTACCAGAGAGTAGGAACTGTAGAAACAAAGAGCTCCAGATATCTATAGAGAATTTCCTTAAGTCTTTGGCTGAAGACTTAGTTACACATATGAAGGACATGATTCCACACAGCTCAATAGAGAAGAGTTACTGAGTACCTAAACAGAGATACTGCAGAGGTCGATGGGCACAGAGCCTATGAGAGCCTCCATTTCCAGATCTCAGTATCTA
>NW_006380759.1:0-1684 GCF_000327345.1 Myotis davidii
CCAAAAAAAAAAAAAAAAGAAGCCAGTCAGAGAAAGATAAATACACATATGATCTCACTAATATGTGGGATCTGATGAACAAAATGGAACCAGGAACATATATACATGGAACAGACTGGCAAGTGCCAGAGGGGCAGGGTAACTGGATAAAGAATGAGAAGTAATCAGCTAAAGAATATATGCAGACCCCAAGGTCAGGGACAATAGTGTGGTGAAGGCCAAGGGAGGGTTCGGTGGTGGGGGTCAGTGGAGATGGACAAAGGGGAAGAAAATGTGGGACATCTGCAATAGTGTCAACATTAAAACATTTTAATTAATAAAAAGGTGAAAAATAAAATAAAAAGTACACAAAATAAACAACTGTTTTTCCCAGTAATATCTCCACATTCCCAATTGCCTTTAGTAAACAGAGGCAATAACCATGGGATAAAGTCTCTTCCTCTCGTATGAGAAAGACTATTCAGGCTCTACTGGATACAGAAACCTCAAATAAATACCAGGGTCTCATATCAAGTTCACCCAGTGAATCAAAAGCTACAGGCTTACAAATTTTAAAAGGTTAACTCCACCGTGATTTATACTGCATTTGTTCTGAAAGCTTTTTTATTTCCTAATTCATGACAACTTAAAAAAAAAAACCAAGTTTTCCCTGCTAAGCATTCCACTAATACTGTTTTGAAATATGTTACTAAAACATTTGTCTCCTCAGCTTAAGATAAGAAATGCATTTTAACTGACACCAAAAAAATTCACTGAATTTCCTTTTATAAGACAATTTAAACCAGAACTTCAGTTTGGAGGAGATTTTTAAATGTATCTATCACTTACTCATTCCGTAAACATACACTGTGCATGTCCTGTGTGCCAAACAACTTGCTGGGATCTCAATGGCACAGGTAAGAGATTCTAACCCCACACTGCTCACACCTATACTATTTTCTCGAATATGCCTGTATAGAAACACACACATTCAGAATCCTGCTGCTCTGTTTTAGTGGCTGCAAATAACCATCTTTCCCAAGTTAGAGCTTTCATATTTAAAAATGAATTCTTAATGTCATGATAGGTCAACTTAGTTCAACTTGTTATCTTTAAAATCATTTGCCCAAATATGTATGGAACTGCTGTGATAAGAAAAATGGCTACTGAAGTTTCAACTCTGTTGCAAGTCGAGAAATAAGCTTTGAGAACTCTGATTTCTTCTTTTAGATGATGCTATCATATAATGACTCAGTCTGGGCCATTTTTGTATTATCTAACCCTTGGAAAATTAAAGATGCTTACATGCACATCCATGAAAATTTTGCATAAATTGTAGAAGGGGTTCAAAGGGCCCCTAAAGCCCCTTAGGTAGACCCCAAGCCCTTGGCAATGTCTCCTGACTGTGAGTAACTCCAGTGTGTGAGTCATGTTTCACTCAACTTTGTATTCCCTCTTCCAGAGCAGATTTCAAAAGGTATTAGTTGAATGAGTGCTTCTGCGTCTTGGTTCTCATGACACTTGAATCTTAATCTCCCTCTCCCCCTAGGAATTTCCAAATCCTCCACCTCTACATAGATACTTTCCTAAAACATCTGCTCGGGACTCATTTGACAGTCTAAACAGCTTTCTCTTTTCCCAACTCTACTTTCATAATTTTCCCTTTTCCACTTTACAAAATAAAAGCATACCTCTTACTATCCCA
>NW_006380760.1:0-1685 GCF_000327345.1 Myotis davidii
TATATATATATATAATTGAAAGTTGGTATATTGAAGCCATATGGTAAGATCGTGTACTTTTTAGTAGGAAATAAGTGCCCCTTTGAAGAAAAATTGATGTTTCTAGTGTGAATCATATTTTTTTTAAAAAGGCAGTAGGACCTCTACCTGGAAAGAAAAATGCAAAAAAAAAGGGGGGGTGGGACTTTGATAGACAAGACGGGGACTCTAACATCTTGGTTTTAGGATCTTTAGTTTGGGATTTAAAGGGTTAAAATGGGCTTGAAAACATTCTTTGGTGATAGGGCTAGATGTCTCTCTTACATGATACTGGCCATGACTAGGCCCAATGGCCTGCCATAAGATTTTCCTCGGTGGACTTGCATATTACTTCTAGATCTAGTTCTTTCTAGTAAGTTTTCAGTTAAATTTTCCAGCCATGCCTAGATATGGAGGATTAAGAGGGTCTATGATGGGATTGCATGGGAAGCTATGACACTGATTCAGTGGGGGAACACGTAAGCAGCAGGGGATCCCTAGAGGAAAGAAAATCTCTTCATGGAGCCATACTCCATCTGTGGCTCCTGTTGATTTGTGATATTAACAGACTCAGCATGTTTTCTTACAAGCTCACCTGTAAACCTCTCATCTTCACAGAGTTACTTGGTCAACCCTAAGGCTATCTTGCTGGGATGTGTGTTCACAAAATCTCCTCATCTCAATTTGTAAGGTAAAACTTTCCTAACTCAGAAGCTCTTAAGATATGGTCCATGTGACTCTTAAAGTGGGAAAAAACATAATTAGCACTTTTCAGCTTCAAAGAAGATTATAAACACTGGCTAATTAAACTTCCCAACACCTCCTTTGTGAGGATATAGTTATTTCCTCTTTCTGGACAGGTTAAAATATCTATTTAAGGGAGGAGAATATAGCTGCTTCTCTGCTGCAGGGCAGCAATAACATCTTTCTCCACTCAGCAGGGGTCTAGGCTCAAAGTTAAGTTTAATCAAACATTTAATCAGTAGCATTTTACTGAAAAGCAACATGCCTTACTTTGTGCTCTTTGATTGCAGAAATAAGAAGTGTCACTGTCTCCTGTCCTTCCACAGTTTAACATGAAGTTGACCAGGCAGGACATTAAGACAGAACATTACATGTCATATAAATAAGAATATAAGTAGGTGTAAAATGTCCCCTTCCACACTGCTGCCTTTCTGTCCTTCATTTTGTGCATTTTTATCAAATAAATTGTTTACGTAAGTTCTCTAATCACCACATGTAAATAAAACAGGTTTATTCCTGACTTACATCAGAGTCCAACATGGGTCAGCAGTAGAGAAGGGAGTCTTTGCCCCACTCAGATATACAAGAACCTAGTTTCCTTAGATCTGGTGACTTCGCCATGTGCTAGTGCTACAATATCTTCTTGATCGAGTCCACACTTGATCTTCCACATTTGGTTGCAGATGAGTTAAGAGAGAAAGAACATAGGGAAATGCAAAGCATGTCCTAAGGACCAGAATTTCCAATCACATCTCACTGTCAGAACTCAGGCTAGTGGAAATACCTAACACTAAAGGAGTCTGGGAAATGTAGTACACCTGTGTTGCTAAGACAAAAAATAAATAAATAAATTGAAGACTAAGGAATTTTTAGAATTGTGACTGCCATGCACATAGGGATTTTATTTCATGCACTAGAGAATA
>NW_006380761.1:0-1684 GCF_000327345.1 Myotis davidii
CTCAAAAGGTTCGCCATCACTGTCCTAGGGTATAAGGTGAGAGCTATAGCATGTAAGGCTAAGTAGCAGAGGCCAATCCCAGCATGGGAGGGGGACAGTCAGGGATGCGTTTATCATGGCAAGTTAGCACCATTTAGGCAGAGGGAAAACAACTGTCTGTCTCTACTGGATGTTACCATCAGGTGCTTTGTGCTCTGACATCATGACTGCTGCTCACAGACACATACATGTGATATTATAAAGTGTATACAAGTGGCCACATCAGGAATGCTGTTTTGGAGAACTCTTCCCCTCTTTCCTTCTTTGCCTGTTTCCTCTTACTATCTGATTGCCTATTTTTTCCACTAGTGTTTTTGTTTTAATTACTTTTTAAAATTTATTTTAAACTATTTAAGATATTCAGAATGCTACAAAGAGTCTACGGCCATACCACCCTGAACGCGCCGGATCTCGTCAGAATGCTACAAAGAGTACATGTATCTAGTTTCATTTACATAGACTTGAAAGACTAGCAAAACTAACCTATGCTGCTAGAAATCGGGGTGGTGGGCACCCGAAATGGTTAGAGTCACTGTAACGCTTGTTTCTGGATTGGGACGCTGCTGTTCACATGGTGTCCTGTCTGTGGAGTCATTCAGCTGTACTGCTGTCATCTGAACCCTTTTCTGCAGGTAAGTTGTAAGAGATGTTTACAGAAACGAACCCCCAATTTGTTCAGCCTCCCTTGACCATGCCTTTGGATAGGCTCTGCCCACAATGACTCTGGGTTGAGCCATGTGATTGGCTCTGGCCAATGGGACAAGAGCAGATGTTATATAAGCAGAGGCTTAGAGGCGATTTGAAAAATGGGGGCTGCCTTCCCATGCTGCTTTTGGGAGTCCTGGAACCACCACTGTATGGATGAGCCTGAGCTAGCTGCTAGGAAATGAGAGGCATGTGCCCAAATTGCCCCTGTTGACATCAAGCCAGCCATCAGATGTGTGTTGAGGTCTCCTTGATCACCCATCGAGACCAGCTGAGCTGGCCCAGAGCAGAAATGACCCACCAAGTCATAAAACCATGGGAAATAAAAGTCGGTGTTTTAAACCAGTTTTGGGTGGCTTGCTAAGTAGCAAAGGCTAACAAATACACATGTTAATTTTTTTAGGTTTTTTTTTTAATTTATTATACAGATGAAGAAACAAAAGTATAAATAGAGCAGGTTCTCACCATTCACAGATTCCATATTTTCAAATTCACCTCTTCATTAAAATTTACTTGTAACCCCCAAAACTAACACTCATAGTGCGTCTGTGGTCATTCACAGACATGCATAGAATGGTGGAAAACTTGAATCGCCCAACACCCACACTCCCAACTGAGGTCCAACAAGCTACATGCTGTGTTCTTGTTTCAGCTCTCATGCTGTAAAAAGTGTTCTTTCCATGGTCTATGATTTTGCTTATTAAAACGGCCCCCTAAGCACAGCACTGAAATGCTGTCTGTGTTCCTAAATGCAAGGAGGCACTGATGTATGTGCCTTATGGAAAAAATACATGTGTAAAATTAGCTCGGTTCAGAAATGAGTTATAGTGTTATTAACCACAGTTCAATGTTAATGAATCAACAATAGCTAGGAAATAAAGTGTCTTTAAATGGAAACATGCATAAAAGAAGTTCAGTATTGATCAGCTAAGGAAAAATG
>NW_006380762.1:0-1684 GCF_000327345.1 Myotis davidii
CTTGACCAGGATTGAACCCAGGACCCTTCAGTCAGAGGGCCTACACTCAATCCACTGAACAATCATCCAGGGCTCATGTTGCCTTTTTAGCAAAGCTAAATTGGGAGAATCTCAAAACACTAGCGTTTTTCAGGGGCAAGTATATAGGTTTGCGCCACGTGAATGGGAGAGAATTGATCAGTAAACTGTATTTGGCCAAGTTGGTATTGTTTTAATGGGAAAAGAAATCCATTTCCACATTGAATATTCTATACACTAAGTAGTGCACTCGCTATTCCTATGCCCCTAACCGGAAAAATGTTCATTATCTCAAGGAGGTTTATTTAACAGTTGCAATAAGAGCTGAAAATCGAATGGCCACACGAGATGGAACTATTTTTTTCTGTCATTGTTACCTACAGGGAGGGACATGTGTTTTTAGAGCCTAGAAGCAAATGAAAACTTATGCTGGGAGTGTTCTATCAGTCCATTCATCAAGCCACTGTGGGTAACAAAAATTGTGATAATTGTTTTGCACATGGAGGCCTTCTTTTAAACTCCCCATCTAGTAGGAGGCCCTTATGCCTGCTGGGAAATTGTGGAGATAAAGCACGACAGGATGTTTTTTCTCTCCAAAAACAGTTCCTATTAGCCTCCTGGTGTTTGGCTCAGAGGGTTGTGATTATGATCCTGCTGCCATCAACTACCCATCTCAACTAAAGGAGCAATGTTTTGGTGGCTCAAGCCCTGAGAGGATGAGTACTTGGAGCTTTGCTGCCTGATCATGTAACTGTGTGAGAATTGAGTGTGAGGAAACATGTTGTGCTATCCTCCTAGATGTCTGGTAGTGATATTACTCTATTACTCAACTCAACGAATACCGAAGGAGTTTCTACCGGGATCTTAGTGATGCCTTGGGTACTAGAGGGATACGGAGAAGTATTAGGCATGTCAGTTGTCCTTGGGGAGCTTACGACTTTATTGTGGATATGAGGTTTATATAAACACAAAAATGCCGCATGACTTAACATGTTGGGTTGAAGGGATTTCTGTCAGAAAGTGTGATTTCGACATTAAATGAATCTGCTTGGTGTTTAGGGGAGGAAACAAAATTCTTCAGGCAAAGTTACATATTGGGAAACAATATGTAACTTGCTGTCTGTTGTGATTTACATATTTCAAATTTAGTCATCACTCCATAAACATGCTGGCATTCTGATGAGTAAGCGCTTCTACTTTTCTCATTTTGTAAATAAGGCAATCAGGATGTTGGGAGATGAAGTAATTAGTCTAGGGCCAAAGTATTAGGTGCTAGGATTGTATTTGAATATACTTACCTTGAAGTTTTTGTCTCTTGCCCAACTTACAGTTGCAAGAGCCATTAAGCAAACCTTTGATAGTAACTATAATAATGGATTCATTAAATATCAACTAAAATATTTTGGGGTTACTTAGGACAACTTAAAAAGTTTTCCTATTAAGCATGAATTGTTAAAGAAAATCCTGAGAATAACAAAAGCAGACTGGGTTCTTCAGGCATTGTGATCATGCTAAACTGGAATGAAGAAACTATTCCATTTGAAACTGGGTGATAAGCAGTGCCTCTCAGCAGTGAATATCCTTCACTGATGCCTAAACGATCTCAGTGCTGCCAGGTCTCACCCTGTGGGTCTGCACACCTTCTAGGACAGGGATAATGTCTTAT